>NC_069503.1:187883753-187967770 GCF_027579735.1 Bombina bombina | reverse complement strand
CACAGCATGGATCCAGCCTCAAATAGTATATGGTCTCTCACAATGAGTGGATCAATTGAGCCAAGGATTAAGGGAACTACAAGTGGAAAATGAGACTCTTAGAAAAATCATCAAGGACACTGTGACTGCAAAAACACCCCCATCTGATCATTCCCCAGAACTACTAGTGTCAACCCCAGATCTGTTCTACGGAGATAGGAGTCAATACAGGCAGTTTAAAAATGCGTTTCTTCTAATGTTTCACCTTAAGCCAAGGACCTACCCAACCGACAACATCAAGGTTCTAACTTTAATATCTTTTCTTAGAGCTGAACCAAGGGTATGGGGACACACTCTCTATGAAACTCATAACCCAGTCTTAACTTCACTCAATTTGTTTCTCTCTACAATGGATGAATTCTACTCTGACTCCAACCTTCAACTCACTGCAGAAGGAAAAAATTAGACTTTTGAAGCAGGGAAGTAGACCAGTAGAGTTGTGCATAACTGAATTCAAGCAGTATGCGACTGACTCTCAATGGAATGGTGTAGCCTTAAAGAACCAGTTCAGGCTTGGACTCTCTGAAGCAATAAAGGACGAGCTCACCAGAACAGACCTCCCAGACTCTCTAGAAGCAGTAATGAGGTTAACCATGCAGATAGATAGGAGACTGCGTGAGAGGAAACCCGAACGCCAGAACATCGACGCAGGATACAAAAAACCCGGGATTACTATCCAACATCCGGTACACCCTAGTCCACCGTCAAATAAGGCAGAAGCCATGGATATTGGTTTTATTCAAGGACCCCTATCCACAGAGGAATGTCTCAGAAGAAAAACCAAGGGGTTGTATATGTATTGTGGAAAACCGGCTCACACAGTCAGAGATTGCCCTATCCTCGAGAGGAACAAGACTAGTAAGTCCCCTTTTAAAATGACTTCTCTCATTGTTCATGATAAACCTATTCACTGTACCATGTCTCTCTCATTACAGTGGGAAGGAAAGCGCTTGACAAATGAAGCCATTATTGATCCTGGTGCACACTGAAATTATATAGACAAGTCACTTGTTTTCAACAATAAAATACCACTAATTAAGAAAACCACTCCTGTCTGTATTTGTGTTGTAGATGGGTCTGAGATATCCTCAGGCCCAATCACTCACCACACTATACCCATTCTAGTAACATCCTCTAATACTCATCAAGAATACATCTGTTTTGACGTGATCCTTTTGCCTCTTTCCCCAATAGTTCTTGGTTTACAGTGAGTGGCTACAGTTTCATGAACCTTCGGTTGATTGGAAAACCTTACAATTCAGGTTAGATTCCCCCTACTGTCAACAGACCTGCTATAGTCACACTTCTTGGTTGCAGTTCACTAATCTATCAGAGGAACAACCATTCATTCCACATGTCTACTCCAGGTTCACCAAAGTCTTCAGCAAGAAAGAAGCTGAGAGTCTGCCGCCACAACGCTTTTACGATTGTCCAATAGATCTCAAACCGGGTATCTCTCCACCCAGTGGACACCTTTACCCTCTCTGCCAACCGGAATTGGACCATTTAAAGAAATACCTGGAAGAAAATCTGAGGAAAGGGTTCATCTGTCTCCGCAGCAGGGGCCGGAATATTTTTTGTTAAGAATAAGGATCAATCTTTAAGACTGAGATTATAGGGAGTTGAATAAAATAACCATAAAAAACAGGTACCCTCTGCCCCTGATCCCTGAATTGATCGAACACCTGCACCTAGCCAAGGTTTTCATGAAATTGGACTTAAGGGGTGCTTATAACTTGATTCACATCAGAGAGGGAGATTAGTGGCTGACTGCTTTCAGGACTAGTTATGGATTGTACGAATACCTAGTCATGCCTTTTGGCCTCACCAATGCTCCCGCCACTTTCCAGTTCTTTATCAATGATATATTTCGAGATCTGTTGGATATTTGTGTGGTGGTTTATCTGGACGACATCTTAATTTACTCGACCAACTTAGAAGAACACATTAAACATGTAAGTTGGGTTCTGTCAAGATTTCAAGTGCATCGTCTTTATGCAAAACCTGAAAAGTGTGTTTTCCGTTCAGAAGAGATTTCATTCCTTGGATATTCCATCAGCCCCAGTGGGATACAGATGCAGGAGAACAAGGTAGAGGCTGTCACTCTTTGGCCTCAGCCCACAACTAGAAAGGAGTTACAGTGTTTCCTTGGATTCAGTAACTATTATAGGAAATTCATAAAGAATTTCTCTAATGTAGCTAAAACCCTCACAAAACTCACCAGTTCCAGCATTCCTTTCCATTGGAACAGTCAGGCCACTGAAACATTCAAATTCCTAAAGAAAGCTTTCTCAACTGCACCCATCTTACGTTTTCCAGATTGCACGCTCCAATACATCCTTGAAGTAGACTCTTCTGACTACGCTCTGGGAGCAGTCCTCTCCTAACGAAAGAGTTTCAATGAACCTCTCCACCCGGTGGCTTTTTACTCAAAAATCATGTCTCCACCTGAGATGAACTATCCCATCGGGGAGAAAGAGCTTCTGGCCATCAAATGAGCCTTTGAAAATTGGAGACATCTGTTAGAAGGGACAGAGCTTCCCATTATCATCTATACTGACCACCGTAATTTAGAATTTCTACAAAAAAATAAAACCTTATCGGGTAGACAAGTGAGATGGAGCCTTTACTTTAGCCGATTCAACTTCCAGATAATCTACCGTCCTGGTTCACGGAATGGGAAGGCTGACACCCTACCCCGTTTAGAAAAAAACCCGTCAAATGACCAAATACCTACCTCAATGATTCCTCCAGGAAGATTCCTTGGTTTGTTACCTGTCTCTCTTAAAAGCTTACAAGCAGCTTTACGCACTGACAAGGATATACCGCAAAAGCTCCTCACGTTAGAGAACAACCTATATTACTATGGTTCCAAATTATACATTCCAAAACCACTCAGACTTGACTTGATTAAACAACACCATGACCCTCCTCTCTTAGGTCATCCAGGTATCAAAAGAACAAAATAAATACTCAATAGAGACTACTGGTGGCCCAAGATGGAATCAACTGTAAAGGAGTATATTGGAAGATGCACTGTATTTATAACTTCAAAGGCAGAAAAGAAACCTCCATATGGCCTACTCATGTCCTTGCCGATTCCAGAAAGACCCTGGACACATCTTGGAATGGACTTCATCGTAGAACTACCAGTAAACTTAGGAAAAAACACAATTTTAGTGGTAACTGACCTCCTGACTAAGATGGCCCACTTCATCCCTTTCCATAAGTTACCCACCTCGGCTGAGATTGCCCAACTATTCCTGGATTCAGTTGTCAGAATTCACGGTCTTCCTTCTATCCTAACAACAGATAGAGGTAGCCAATTCACCTCTCGTTTCTGGAAACACCTCATAGAAGTTTTACAAATCGATTATCGCTTATTCACCTCATACCACCCACAAGCCAATGGCCAATCTGAAAGATTGAACCAGTGGCTCGAGCAATATCTGCGGTGTTATTGTGCTTACCATCAGAATGACTGGATGAGTTATTTATCAATGGCAGAATTCGCCTACAACAACACACTTAATTCACCCTCCAACTTAACTCACTTTTATGCCAATTTCGCCTACTACCAAAGGTGATTCCATAAATTCATCCTCTGTAGATGACCTCACCTAAAAACTCACTGAAAATTTCCAGCTGCTACAGAAAAATATACAACAGACTCAAGCTACTCAAAAGCGTTACTATGACCTACAAAGAAGACCGTCACCTCAGTACTCTATAGGCGACAAGGTCTGGCTCTCCACTAAATACCTACGATTACAAATACCTAGCAAAAAAATAGCTGGACTGTTCATAGGTCCATTCAGTATCAACTGCATCATCAATGCTAATGCAGTTGTACTTGATCTCCCAGCAAAAGTTCACTACTTATGTTCCTCAGGAAGTGATACTACCTCTTGAACCCGCACTTTTGAACGATGAGACTTAAGAAGTCCTAGACCTTCTAGATTCCAGACTCCTCAATGGTGAACTCCAATACCTAGTCCGTTGGAAAGGATACTCCCCCGAGGATGACACCTGGGAACTCTACACTCACATAAATGCCCCGCGCCTCGTCTCACGTTCCCATAGGCACTACCCCCACAGACCCAAACATCAAGCCGAGGGTCGGCTTATTTGAGGGGGGATCTGTGAGGATTCCAGTCCTCCTTTTCTTTTTCGCCAGTGATCACAAGTTCAGTGCTGCTACAACCCCTATTTAAGTAATCAAATCACCTTAAACAGGTGCTTAGTTAATGTGCTTTCAAGCAGAAGCTACACCTGTCCTATGTCTCTCCAGACGATATTAGGATTAAATCTACTGAAGCTACATCTCTGGAATATATTACATAAGCTAGCAAACTAGGAGGACTTCCGGTGGGCGGGCGAAGCTGTAGGCAGCAGGATTGTGGAGCTCCGTACTTTAGGGCTCATATACCTGAGGTTTTGCTACCAACAGCCCGGAAAGCTACATTCCTTGGCAGGATATACTCCATTTACCTGCCCGGACACAGATCAGCAGGGAGCGTGAACATCTGCTCCCCCATCGGCAAGGAAAAAAAAAAAAAGAAGAAGCCACGTGTAAGACCGCGGCAGAGTTCAGAAGGAACGGACCCTCCTAACAGTAAACCTCGAGTGGAGGCAAAGAATCAAGTTACCGGGTTGCACCCTGGTGTGGAGATTGGGACCTTGCTGCTGGGACACGGAGATCTGACACAGCCCAGCCGGTCGGTGAGTTGCGCAACAGTCTCATAGCCGCCATCTTGGATAACGGCTCTAACACAGAGGGGGATATATATCAGGTCTTGCAGCCCACAAAGACATTCTAGAACCCGGGGGTAATCACACTGGTTGTAGGGGAGTGTGGGGGATCCCCCAAAACAAAACAAAACAAGAGGAGCAAAAACAAAGGGTCTCACTAAAAAGCGGATACACTTTATTGCTCAGTGAAATTGAATCTGCTGCCAGTAACTCTTTCTGACAATCTACTTTGCATGCTAGTTTAGAAGTACCCTACAGCTCCTTGATATCACCTACCAAGTTTGTAAAGTACAACACCTTATACTCCCACACAAAAGAGCAAGGAACTATAAACAGATTACAAAAGAAGGCAGACACCCTAGCCACGCTGCTTAAGAAGCTCTGTGCCCCTTTTAATCATAGTATTTGCGAGGCAAACACAACAACCTCTACTACCCTGTTCATCTCTATTTTATTGCATCTAGAGATGAATCTCAATTAAGTGGCTGCAGGGATTTGGAGCCCCATCTTTGTATCACACCTACAGGAACTTTTGTTTTTGGAAAAGAAGTACTGATATGAAGATGGCGTAAGACCGGCTGGGCCCCCCCCCCCCTGCCCTGGGCCCCCCCCCCCCCTCCCACATCCTAATCTTCAGCCTGAGCTTATTTTCCCTTTCTCCCTGAGCGGAGTTAAGGCTGAAAAAGAAATTATGAATCATTATCTTTACAACATGTGTTAATACTGAAGACCTGTTAACAATCCTACTCAGAGACTTTTGTCATATACCCACAGTGAGGAGTAGTAGCCCTTAAACTCACTTCTAGTATTTTACACTCTGGACGCTCACAAGCTGCTGGTCCTGCCCTTAGCGTAGGAGCCAGAGCGCTACCGTGCTTGCATGCAAAAGTATTATACGCTGTATAACAAAAGTACTGACAAAATGACAAGCAAGTCACGGCAACAGGACAGAAGACTTAAAAGTCAAGCAGAAGTTCATATGCCACCTTCAACCTCCTCTGATTTACAGGAAATGACCCAGCAAGAGACCCACCCTATAGTGTCCCAATTATCAGCTCTTTTTCTCCCCAAGATCGAGCAATTGCAAACAGGGTTAGACACAATAACTACAGACTTGAAAGCCTTCTCCACGAGACTTAACACGGTCGAACAAAAAGTAGCAGATAATGAGGATCAGCAGAGAGAAGCCACACTGAACGTTGCACAACTACAAAGGCAAAACAAACTGCTCCAGGACAAGCTAGATGACCTAGAGAATAGGTCCAGACGGAATAACATCCGAGTAGTTGGCCTCCCTGAATCCATCCCTGGCTCACATCTTATTGACTTTGCTGAACAAACTCTGCCAAAATTGCTGGGCCTGGCTAACGCCAATATACCATGTGTTGCTGAAAGGGCGCATAGAGTGGGACAAATGCAACAACAGAAAGGAGGTCAAAATACCCAAACCAGACAAGTCATGATCAAATACCTTAACTTCAAGGACAAGACCATGCTCCTTAAAGCATACAGACAAACATCAGAGCTAACTCACGAGGGGTGCAGGATTCGTATATTCCAAGACTATTCCGCTGAAGTGGCTAAAAAAAGGAGAGAATTCTCTCCCTACTGTAAAGAACTGCTAGAGAGAGGTGAATCTATCGCACTACTATACCCGGCGAAGCTCAAGATACAGACAGGGCATGGCCCGAAATTCTTCGACAACACCTCCCAACTCAAGATCTTCATGGAATCTCACAAGCCAAGAAGGAACAACTCACTCGAGGAAGAGGCGAACCAGAGTGGAGATGATGAGGATTGACAAGATATGACTAAGTCTCATTAACTTATTGCACATGAACACTATACAGATACTTCTCATTAGGAGAAGATATTATGAAAAGGCTGAAAACTCTATGCTCTTACCATAGGCCTCGCCGCGCAATGCGTGGTACAGGCCACATATCCTTTTTTGAAAGTGTGGGTTGGGGGGGGGGGTGGGCGGGGGGGGGGGGGTTCTTCGAATGTCTATACTGTTCAGTTATTTACATAGCTTAGTTATTGTTATATTTGACCAAAGTTGGAATTGGTGAGCTCAGTAGCTTGTTGTGTTCAACGAATTGTTCTCCATCCCTCTTCCTTTTTTCTCTTCTTCACATACCAGATTTAGAACGCATCCTCTGAGAGAGCTGAAATAAGTACTTCGTGACACTGTGACAATTCAGGTAATTCCCCGGGGTGTCGTCCCATCAATACATACGCAGTAGACATACTACTTATCTATTCTGTACAAAAAAGGGGGCAGAGATACTTTTAAATCATGGGAGTACGCATAATATCCTGGAATGTGGGGGGTATCACATCTCCTATAAAACGGAAAGCCATACTTAAGTATTTAAAATCCCGCAAAGCTGACATAGCTATATTAGAGGAGACCCATCTAAAACCAAGCGAGCATCAGAAACTAAAACAGCAGTGGGTTGGAGAGGTTCTATACACGCCATATGAAAACAACAGAGCCAGAGGAGTAGCCTTTTTATTCAGGAGGAATCTTAACTATGTAATCTCCCAGACCATACTAGATCCCCTAGGAAGATTTGTCCTCCTCAAGATTAGCTTAGAGGGGCTTCCCCTGATTTTGGGAGGAGTATATGGACCACATACACACAAAAAAGAGTTTTGGAGTGATATGAGGATACACCTTTTAAAAATGGCAGATACACCAGTAATCCTAGGAGGGGACTACAACATTACACCTCAGGTTCCGGCTGATAGATACAGAAACCCACAATACGCCTCTACTGGCCCTAGCAGACAATACAATGTGAAACAAGATTCTATCATATTGAATAAGTTCAAAAAAGCACTACAGCTTGTTGATATTTGGAGGGAGAGAAATCCTGAAACAAGAAACTACACATGCATCACACCTACTAAAGACACCTTATCACGCATAGACTACTTTCTGACATCTCCGTCCCTTAATGTGAGAATTCTAGACACCAAAATAGATAACCCTACGATTTCTGATCACGCCCCTATCACACTTACAATAAAAACTGACTCCACTAAAACACACAGAGAGGGTTGGACATTTCCTAGATATCTGATGCATGATGCTAATCTTAGGAACCATTTAGTGGGAGAGTGGCTGGCATATTGCAACCTAAACGTTAGACATAGGGTGAACCCACTTCTTTTCTGGGAAGCCGGAAAAGCAGTACTTAGAGGCGTGGTTACCTCATATGTGATCGCCTCTAGAAGGCAAAAACGACTAAGGGAAGAACTCTTACTAAAACAGCTCCTTAATGCGAGAAACCGTTACCTACGTAATCCTACAGAGGCACATAGGCTCCAATACAAAACTGTCAAAACACAGAGAGACACCTTCCTACTACAGAGCTCAGCGAGAGACATGACAAAAGCCCACGCTAGATTCTATAGACACGGAAATAAAATAGGGAGAATGCTTGCTAGACTTACCAAACTAACTAAAACTCCTAATTTCATAGCGGCTATCAAGAGCCAAAATACAATAGTATCTGACACAAAGGGTATACAACAGACCTTTAGACAGTATTACTCAGATCTTTATAAAGCCCAAACCGTCAATCCCTTACACAGAGAAATCTTCTGGGAATCTATTAAGCTCCCTCAGATCTCAGAGAGTCAGCGCCATTTATTAAACTCCCGCATCTCAGTAGAAGAAATTGAGAAAGCAATAGGAAACATGACCTTAGAAAAAGCTCCCGGGCCGGATGGTCTCCCGGGAGAGTTTTATAAACTGCTTCAGAAAGAAGTAGCGGGGACATTGTCTGAGCTCTTTAATAATATCATGGAAGGGGAATTAAGAGAAGCAGGGAGATTCACCGAAGCCAATGTTAGTCTGATACACAAACCAGGCAAGGACCATCTAAATCCAGCCTCATATAGGCCGATCTCACTCATGAACTCGGACTATAAACTTCTTACAAAAATCTTGGCAGGGAGATTAGCAGTAATTTTACCAGACATCATCCATGAGAATCAGACGGGTTTCATAAAAGGTAGATCAGCAGTAAAAAATGTCAGAACACTCCAAATCATATTAACACACTACTGGAATAAAAAGACACAAAGACCAATTATGGAGGTAGACGAGGCGTGTGTACTGCTTGTGGACGCGGAAAAGGCCTTTGACAAGGTCCTTTGGGAACATCTTTTTTGTACCATTAGGAAATTCGGAATCGAAGGGCCCTTTCTTGAAGCATTGCAGACCCTATACTCCAACCCACAGGCAGCAATTTTGGTGAATGGGTCCCTCTCCCAACCATTCACATTGGAGAGAGGCACGAGGCAGGGGTGCCCCTTGTCTCCCCTCCTCTTTGACCTGGCTCTAGAACCCCTAGCGATAAAAATTAGAGCACAAACAGAGGGCCTCAAATTAGGCACAACCACACTGCATCTCTCACTCTTCGCGGATGACATGGTCCTATACATACAAAATCCCAGTTCCAACATACCCAAGTTAATAGATATCATTAGTAAATTCAGTCAAGTGTCAGGCTATAAAATGAATACTGATAAGACAGAAATCATCTGGCTAACTCACAACACTGTGGTGCCTGACTTTCACTGTAATTTTAAAGTGGCAGGGAAATCCTTTCGGTATCTAGGAGTAGATCTGTCATTAAACCCAGATGATTGGTATGTAGCCAACTACAACCCATTAAAAAGAGAAGCCATGGATCTAATCACTCATTGGGCTAAGCTCCCTCTTTCGATTTCAGGCAGGATAGGCCTCATAAAAATGATCCTATTTCCCAAAATTTTGTATAAAATGCAAATGTTGCCAATAGTACTCAGTAAAATAGATCTGAAATTCTGGAACTCACTATTCCTCTCCTTCATCTGGGCCAACAAGAAACATAGAATTAAATCGGACAGAATGAGAAGTACTACTGACTCAGGAGGCATGGGAGTCCCAGACATAGAACTATATAGCTGGACAACTCAAGCTAAATATGTGTTAGATTGGTTGACAGGAGGGAGCAAGTTCACAATCCCTGACTTAGAGCGCCAACTTGTGACACCGTGGTCGCTGGCTATGTTGCCACATCTGCGGGCCACAAAGATTGATAAACACCTCACACAGCATGCACTACTTCAGCAACCCCTGTTCGCATGGAGGAAAATATGTAACAAACTGCAGTTTAATCATGAAACTTCTACATACATCCCACTACAGGGGAATCCCAACTTTATTCCAGGGTTGTCCACGCAAGCCTTCAGAGATTGGGAGACACTGGGACTGAACGTAGTATCTAAGTTACTGGAGGGGGATGGAAAGACAATACACACATTTGCATACTTACAGGAAAGATACGCCCTACCGAGATCACACCACTTCGCATACCTCCAGGCGAGACACTATGTATCCATGCTTCTAGAATCAGATACGTTTTTGGGGAATGAGCAGACGATCTACCAGCTATGTAAGCTACACACACAAGGGAGCACGTCAATCACCCCAATTTACAAAGCACTGACAAAGGCAAACAATGAGAACACACAAAAACATATTGGAGATAGATGGTCTGCACTGCTAAACGACGAGGTTACGGCTGCCCAAGTCAAACATAGCATCCAAAAGATCCAAAAAGCCACACTATCCATGGATCATAGGGAGTCCCACACCAAGTTATTGGAAATGGCCTATATCACACCCAAACTATACAAGGCATGGGAAACAGAATCGGCAGGGGCTTGCCCGAAATGTAAACAAGCCAATGCAGATCTCCTGCATATGATCTGGACATGCCCCAGACTGGTAAGGTTCTGGGGGATGGTCCAGCACTGGATGCGAACCATTGGAATCACAGTCACTACACTAACGGTTAGATCAATTGTTTTCTTAGAATGTCAGAACTTAAACAAAACAAATACACAATTCGCACATATGGTGATCATACAGGCTAGGAAGACCATCCTCAAAAACTGGTTAAAAGATGTAGCTCCAACCTTCACTCAGCTTAAGAGAGAAATACATAGACAAATGCTCTACGAGCAGGTAGACACCATGGGAGATGCCCAACAACGCACAAAACGTTTCATGAGAAAATGGGAGGTTTATTTGCACACACTAGATCAGAATCAACAGTTACAAGTACTCTACCCGATTCGCAACACCGACTACATCCTTGAAGCACAGCTAAGAGGGGAGTGGAGGCTTGATTTTGATGGTTATGTCTCATCCCGAGAAAGCAGGCACTAAAACACTCAGAATAGATGAATGGGATGACACCCCGGGGATGAGGAATAGCGATGGAGGTAAAGGTTAGGAGGAGATAGGCAGGATAGAAAATAAAGTAAAAATGCAGGGACGTGTGTTGGTTCAGTTCATTGTCCTACATTGTTATTTTCTGTACTACCCTTTAATGTAAAGACGTCTCTATGAGTGGAATAGATGTCTATATCTTTTACTATGTATACCAGATGTCAAAGTTTATTTGTTGGACTGGAATTGATGCATGTTCTTGAATAAATAAAGATTTTCAAAAAAAAAAAAGCTAGCAAACTAGTTCTTAGAGGATTCTCCCCATCTCTGTTGTTGCCGTGTTCAGTTTGGTTTTGAGCTACAATACCTGCCGTCAGCATTGACCTCCAGACTTCCAAGTCATTACAAGCAAAGAAGCTGCAGACTGCAGCATAGCAAGTACTTTCATTACCATTTCTTCTGAACTCAGCCTCACTGCATACAGACTCCTATACCAGGCTCCTTGTCTGTGTTCGGTTGAACCGTTCCTGTTACGGAACTCGGATACGCCCCCTGAAGGAAACTCTCAGCTGATTGGTAAGCGGCACACAACCCTGTCACTGCTGCTGCATAGTAGAAATGGATCAGTAATGCTCTGCCTCCTCCACATAGCTGCACTGAAACTAATGGACGCTATCCTCAGCCGCAGTCTTAGCCGTTCTCTGCTTCAGCATTTGTACGCTCCTACCCCCAGCAGCTAATATCATCTCTGGGTTATATGAGAACACTCCTACTGCATACTGTTTACTTGAGACATACCTCTAGCTGTATATAGGCTTTTACCCTCTCTCCTGAATTCAGCTGCTTGAAATTAAGTTGCAACTTCTTAAGTAATTTGTTGCAAATATAAACCAACTCCCCTATCGATCAAGTTCCCTGAAGTAACACTGGGCTGTATTAAGAGATAGTTCAGTATCTGAAGTGATACTTATACTTACTTAGGCATTCAAGGTTTGCAGTTGAGATCCTGAAAATAACCACTTCATTACAATACGGCAGAAAGAAGTCATTTTTAGAGAGGGGTTATAATAAAACATAATCCAAAAAGCAAAGGTAGAGGTTGATGGCATTAGTCGTGAAACTCTTCTTAGAGATCAGGTGAGAAATAATCAATCTAAGCATTTTTCAGACAAAGTAAGTTTTGTAACTCAATTTTTGTCTGAATATCATCAGATCTGTAATGTTGTTAGAAGACATTTTCCAATGCTTTTGGCTGATGACAGTTTACAAGTTGTGATTAAACAAGGTTGTAACTTTTCTTATCGCAAGAGTGTCACGTTAGGTAATTTACTGTCACTGAGTGAACTTAAAAGTGATAGGCCGGGGGGCGGAGCCAACTACCTAAACGATTGGACGCACATTGCCAGAGCTCCAGCTCTCAAGCATAATAATTGGGGTAAAACTATGGTTTAGTAAACAAATCCATAGTATCTTTGAAGACCCCGTTGCATAGTCTCCTAACAATCTAGTTTGGGCACCTGCTCTTTTTATTTCATCCTATCTTGAGCCCTATAACGCAACTACGAAGTCACAGACCACAGGCACGGTCACAGGAGGATCAGAGCTAGCAGCCGCAAGATTAGCAGCTCACATTACCTGCATAGCAACTCACTACATGATCCCAGCTTACCGATCTTAATTACCGGAGCGTCCCTAGCCAATATACTTGCTGCACTATTGATCCCTCTAAAGGAAAATGGCAGCCGCCGTGGACTGGGAATTGAGAGCTCGTGGGCTGCATTGAGGCCTCCTTCTGGCTCCTGGAGACACACCTGAATAAGCTTCTTGCTACAACTACCCATGACTATATCCCACCTACTCAGGAGGTACAGAGACAAGGAGTACATAAGGAGGGAGAGGATGGGCTGACCACATCAGCCAATACATTTAATGCTCAGCCGAATCAGCAGATTCAGACCCAAACTGGGAAGATGGCAGATCAAGGGAAGCCATGTCTTTTGTCTACCTCCGAGAACCCCGACTCACTTAGTTCTAGTTGTAGCCCTAGATTGCCAACGGAACTTAATCTGTGGAGCGGCCCCCAGTTGCGGTACACCCGCACTTCAAAAATGATTTCATGTGAGCCCCAGAACATTTGCAGTGACGAAAAGGACTTTTTCCTGATCGCACACTCAGACCTACTTAGTTGGCTAGTGCAGCATACCGGAAAAGAATGCTCAGGCTTACTAAGTTTTACTTGCCTCTATAAGCAGAATCGATACTGGAGCTACTCAAACCCAAGTTATTCCTGGCTTCTGGCCCGGTGTACACTGCCATCCATTCAGCAACCCTGCTTCTACTACCGCTACCTACATTTGCTGAAGCTGTAGTGGGACCCTGGAGGTTCCTCATTCTACTTTCTCCATAGCACAGTTGGCGTGGGCTAAAGCTATAGGATTTCTTATAGTAAGCGGGAGATAAATTCTCTGCGCCTCTGGGACTCCTCTCTATTGAACTTTGAGACATAGGGCATGTGTTGATATAAGGACAACAGTGTTGTTGGAGGGAAATGTTGTCGCTATTGTTTAATATATGTTTACATGTTTGCTGAGCTCTTTATTTTTTCAGCTGTCACACCATTAATTAATGTTTCTGGTTTTTATTCCTGCCCTAGAATTCTAAGTCTTTTGCAGCAGCACCATTTCATAACGCTATTTACTAGAGCTATTAAGATACCTCAACAGTATATTGGTATAAATATATATGTGGATATTGGCAGGGTTTCTGGTGCTCTACTACCCAAAACTTAGATCCTATACAATATATAACACATTTTACGTTCTCAGGTCCAGTGTATATTCTAGTGTCAGTACGTATAGCTCAGGCACACTATCTCCATTATACTAAGTATGTACAACAATTGGATGTATGTAGATGGGGAATGTGTATTCCTGATTCTAATAGATAGCTTCTGTCTTATTATACACACTATATAGTTGGGAATGGGAGATGAAAGGACAGATTGGGATTGAGATGGTTATACATCTGCCAGATATTGGGGGTCTTAAAATGGAGATTTTATACTGTTCCCAACTGACTGTCAGAACTTTATGTTTAATGCTGCTGGGCATTGGGCCCATACCCTGTAGCAGATCTTTTTCCTATTTCTCCACCCATGTAACTACGTTTTAGACTATTAGGGATTGTCATGCTTACATGTCTTTTCTGTGAGAGTCCTAATTATGTGTGTGGGTATATACATTGACACTGGTCCCTGTGTTAATCTACTGCTACGATAGCCACTATATAGGTATATACAAGCAAACTTGAATGCCTCATTCACCCAAGTAATCAAGATGTCCAGTACACATCTGGATGACAAACTCTTACTCCCACACTATATATATTTTGCTCACATGAAATGGCTTATTTATATTTAATACCCTCCTTCCCCACCACATATGTAAAAAATACCCTGGTACTGTATATGGGCTCAAAATGTTATTCTGTGGTTCTCTCATAGCATGCTACATTTGTAATTATCTATATATACTTTTAAATATTACATTTCCCTCTACATTGTTTGTTTAATAGCTAGGACCTAAGAAATGTTACTATATGTTAAAACCCTCTTGTAAAATATAATTATCAGATGGATGGTTCTCTTCCTTCTTTCTATGATTCTAATTAAAGGCTTCCTACATACTATATTATTATTAAAAGGTTATAGCTACATATACTACCACCTCCTCCTCCCCCCCCACCATATAAGGAGCCTCCTAGTCTTGCATATACCGCAACCCTAACTATTAATATATACCTATAGTGCCACTTCCACATAAAATATTCCTGATATTGTGCTTTATGTTATATTCCACTAATATCACTACTAATATGAATATATCTCTAAGTTATTCACTTGTGTTCTTATCTTATACGAAATGCGTATAATATCTATAGTTACATGATACACACATTTGTTGCACAATTATCATCACATTATTAAATATACCCACTAAGGGTCCAAAATGGACCTGCATACTCAATGTTCATAATTAAATAAAATTAAAACTGAGTATACTACAGTTAATTAGTGCCTATTTGGAACCACATATAGCTATATACTGAGTAATTTAACCTACAACATACTATAGAGCCTACCTTAATCCTTATATTTCGTTCTGATACTCTGTAACTTTGCTGTACCTATTATAGTGCAATAACAATGATGGGTTGATGTGTATGGCATTGACTTGTTTTGCACTCTGTTTTTGGAAATGTGTAAGTTATATCCTCAATAATAATAATAAAAAAAAGATATAGGCCCACCAGCTCTTGGCTTCAGCTCAAGGGGATGCATAAGTGTGGCTACAGCCACTGCATTCCCTGTGGCTTTGGAAGTATGTCCAAAACTTTTGAGTCAAAAGTTAATGGCAAAACATATGAACTTGACACCTGTGTTAATTGTAGATTAAAACATGTAGTTTATATGATTTGGTGTACCTGGAACAACAAACAGTACATAGGTTGTACGACACGTGAGGTCAGAGAAAGAGTCAGAGAACATCTTTCTGACATTATAAGACAGGATGGTTGCTCTGAGTTGGCTAACCACTTTATATTGAAACACAATAGTGTTAACAAGACACTTAAATGGATGGTCATTGAATTAGTGAAACGTCCCAGACGAGGGGGCAATATGAGTAAATTACTCTTTAAACGTAAAGCCTTTTGGATTTTTAATTTGGATACACGCATACCAAAATTTGACTTGATTAATTTCTGGGAATAATTCATCATTTGACTTGATTAATTTCTGGGAATAATTGTCCCATTTAATATGAATTGTATGCTGAATTTATTAAAACTGAATTGAACTTAATCAGCTTAACTCAACTATGTATTTTCTATTTTCTTTCATTAAATAAATATTTTTCAATTTAATTTCATATCAATTTAAATTAGGGTATTTCATTGTACCTAATTTGTGTTGTACTCAGTTAATATTTTGAACAAATATTGTTTACTGCCTTTGGTCACTTATTTATTTTGATTTAAGTTTGTGTTACCATCTTAAACTATTTGTGGGCCTTTATTCCTTCATTCCACCTTAACCCAGGTAAAAGGTATGGCTAGTCACATGTTATGAATTAACCTATGAGTGAGGGGCGAGCCCTATTTATTTTAATGTTGTCTTAGAGTGAACTACGCTTATGAGTCAGGCTTAACAGCCGAAACATGTAAGGCGTAATTTTTTGGCTTTGCAAAACCGCTTGTTAATTTTTTAAAGTGACCCTAATAAAAGACTTTTTAACTTTTTTGAAGATGTGCCAGCTATTTTTTTGCTATTTAAATCATGAAAGGTTTTTTTGGACTTGACTCTCCCTTTAACCATTACTGCTTTTCATAGAGTATGACATTTTAAACAACTTTCCAATTCTGTTATCTAATTTACTTGTTTTGCTATCTTCTGTTGAAAAGCATATCTAGGTAGGCTCAGGAGCAGCAATGCACTACTGAGATCAAGCTGCTGATTGGTGGCTGTGCATATATGCTGCTTGTTGGCTCACTCAATGTGTTCAGCTAACTTCCAATAGTGCATTGCTGTTTCTTCAACAAAGGATACCAATATAATGAAGCAAATTTAATAAAAGTAAATTGTAAAGTTGTTTAAAATGCCATAATCAATCTAATTCATGAAACAAAAAAAGGGTTTCATGTCCCTTAACTGGCAAAAACAAAGGAGAAAAGACCATTCAGAGTATTTTGCAGTGGGTTTATCAATGGAATGCAAAGCGTTTTTTTTTAAAATTAGGTTTATATTATTTGAAACCATTAAGTCCAAACTCGTTCACAACAGTGCATGCATTATTGAACTATTACAAATGCTTGTTTCAAGTTCAATAATGTATGCACTGTCATGAACAAGTTTGGCTTAGCATGCATGGAGGTTTGTCTCCTATAAAAACCCTTTCATGAAGGTGCAATCTAGTTTAAGGGTCATTTAGAAAGCAACAAGGCAGCTGGGTCCCAACTTACAGTTAAAAGAAGTTAAAATCCTTTAAAAAAGGTGTATATATATATATATATATATATATATATATATATATACACTCAATCCTTGTGTACGTTGCAAAACGGTCATATAGCGCTAGAAAAAAAGTGCACAGTCTGCCCATCCTAATAACCTAAAATATGTAGTTAGATGGGTTAGCAGTGGTGCAGATGGAAATGGAATGCAATACTTAACTATGAAAACCGCAACTAAGCAATCTCCTGTAAAACAGGATTTTCATAACGCTAGTACTGTTAGTGAAATTCACAACAGTTAGAGTGTGACTTACAGTTAAAAATTAAAAAAATAAATATAAAAACATGCAATTTGTAGATGTTGGTGTCCTGTAGTGAGTTTTCCTCCAGATCCCTTAAACTATACATGATATCACATATACGTATGTATCTATACATATGTAAGTCTGTAATCTACTGACTGTATACAGCCACTCCAATAGGGATGAATGTAGATTTAATGAATCAATACCATATATGTTAACAAACCATTAGAATGTCTCCAGTTGCCATTTTTAGAGTGTTTAACATACAGCAATGTGCATGCAAAAGTCTTATACCACTATTAGATTTGTTGTTTTAGCAAAGTTTTAATGACCATACATATTTATTTTTTGGTCTCTTTTTTAAGATACAAACAGGAAATACAGGAAATATGTACACAAAATATAAAAAAAAAAACATTTTCAGAACAAAATACCTTCTTCTGCCAAAGGTCCATATTTAATGTGACCTCCTTTGGCACTAAGCACATCTTTAATTACTTTCGGGAAACTGTCCTGATGTTTTCTGAAGTAATCTTCTGGTATATTATACCAGGCTTCTTTCAGCACTTCCCAGAGTTCTTCTTTAGATTTAGGTTGTCTTTTATTTCTTTCTCTGTCCAGTTGATCCCATACTGCCTCTATAATATTCAGGTCTGGACTCTGTGGAGGCCATTCAATGACTCTCAGTGTTTTATCAGCTGTTTTTCTCTCCATATATGATTTCACTGCATTAGCAGTGTGCTTGGGATTGTTATCATGCTGAAAAATAAAACAATTCCCAATCAGGCGCTTTCCAGAAGGAATAGCATGATGAATTAAAACCTGGCTCTACTTTTCAGAATTCCTGACCCCATCATTTCGGACAATATTACCAACACCACTTGCAGAAATGCAGCCCCAAACCAGGACAGACACTCCACCATGTTTCACTAAAGTCCGCAAGCAACTCTTCTTTTCACATATTGTCGATGATTGGACTTAGATTTGTCACTCCATAATACTCTTTTCCACTGATCTTCATTCCAATCTTTGTGAGCTTTAGCATATCTTAGCCTTTTCACCCTGTTCCCCTTCCGAAAAAGTGGTTTCCTGGCTGCTACCCTTACACAAAGACCATTCCTGATCAAGTTTCTTTAGATTGTAGAAGGGCCAGCTTAGCATCCCAATGAAGCTGCCAGATGCTGAGCCAGGTCGTTGCTTGACTTCTTCCGGTCTCTTAAAGAAAAAACTCTGAGAAACTTTTCATCAGATTTTGAAAGTTTTCTTGTCCTCCCAGTTCTTTTTTTTTGTCCTTGACCTCTCATGATTCTTCAAATGTCTTTATAACAGCCTAAGAGTGGCCATGCTGATGCAAAAGTATGATTTTATGTCTGTCAAATTCTGTGATCTTTGGTATTGTGAATGGAATGATGTGATTGAAAGTCTGTCTTATTAGCATTAAATTCATACCAAATGTGTATGTAATGCTCAAGCATGTCTTGCTCAAACCTGGTGTAATAGACCTTTTTCACAGCAGTCATTTTTACATGAAATAGTAGGACAAATACATTTGTTAGAAATTACATTAATTAGGGTTCCATTCTATTTAGTTTTATGAGAGCAAGGTTCCTGCTATTGCTCAAGTGTAAGGGGAGGTCACATGAAATACTTGCCACTTTAGCCTATAGAAGCTGTTTTTTCTGATTTTTGTTTCTGTTTTTTAATATTATTTTTTAATATAATTTATTCTGATTGTGACAAACCACAATGATACAATTTTTTTTATAAGTAGATGTATTGCACTGTAGTGTTTCATTGTTGATCTATACTATGGATATATTAAAGACAATCAATGCCTTTTATACTGCAAGAGAAAGAGAAATAAAGAGTAAAGCCGATGTAATTATATGGGGATTACACGATTTTACATGCAGCATTAAGCAAAAGTGGTAGGTTAAGAGAATGTGAAATTATATTGTCTGCTTTGCTCATGCAAAGGATATAACCATCATATCAAATCAGTATTAACCAGAGTCATATTAACAGGAGTCACCTTTTAAATTCTCAACATGTTTCTTCAATACTGCTCCACTGGAAAAAAAATGTTCAGAATAATCAGTAAGAAAATGCCATTCGAACAAAAAGGAAAGTAACATTTGTTTTACTGAAACAAATATTTCAGGATGAGCAGCGTGGGCGTACAGTGTGCAGTTAAGTACAATGCAAAATGGCACTTCTGACAAAATCATTTGTCTACTGAAAAAAAAAAACACCTGAACATCTTTACATGAAAGAAGATATTTTACCTAAAAATTCTTTTAGCTCACAAAAGTGAGTGCTTAGTGATCAAGAGCTATTTTGTTTTGTTTGTTTTTTTTGGGGGGGGGAATCCAATCAGCATCATCAGTGCTGAGTTCACACTATGGGGCAGATTTATTAAATGTCAAGCGGACAATTCGCTATAGTGAATCATGTCCGCTCGACATCGCTAAATGCCGACAGCATATGCAGTCGGCATTTATCATTGCACAAGCATTTCTAGTAAAATGCTTGTGCAATGCTGCCCCTGCCTACTGTTGGCCAATCGGGTGCTAGCAGGATGTTGTCAAACATCTCGGTAAAGGAGCAACATTCTTATGACCGCTGTTTCTTAAATTCCATTTCAGGCAAGCCTAAAACTATTGGCATCCAAAGCAGCATTTACTGCTTCATAAATGGAGCCCTTTAAGGTGCTTACTGTGATCTTTTGAGATTTCACTGAAATATCTCAAGATTTCAAATGCAGGCTATTGAGTCATTAAAGCTCTATGCTTTACTTTTGTATAGGTCGTCTGCAGTGCACATATGCGCGTATTTACATATGTTCATATACATGTATTTGTGTTGAGTACATGATACGCTGTTCAGCTAAAGGAATCTGCATAAAAAGCAAGAACAGGACCACAATATAAACAAATGGTATGTAGTGATCTTTTTCTGTTAATGTTTGACTCTACGTCACACTCGTGATTGTCACAAACAGTATTTTAGCCTATTCATAACCGACCTTTAAAATGGGGTTGTGCAATTGTAAGTTCAAAAGGAACCTACTGTAATCCGATTCTTCATCACTACTTAAACATCTGAATTACATTGTTCAGTGGCTATATTGTTACTTTTAATGTTCTACAAATTTTATTACTCACATTCACAAAGGTGTGATCCTGTTTAGGAGTCCAATAGTGTAGGCACAAGCACTTTAAAACATGAATTTGCTTGGACTTAGCGTGTATGATGGCGCGCCCTCTATAAAAACCCGGTCACAAAGGCATAATCTCATTTTAAAGTCTTCTATGCAGATGTCATGTTGTGAGGGAGTTGTTTCATACTTTACAGTTTCACTACTGTTAAAATCCAATGTATAACAAGATATCATCAATCCTTTTAATAGAAATCCATAATCTTGTTTTCATATCACGCCAAATCAGAAACAGAGCTTTTACAAGCAATACATTTAAATATTGTAAAAAAAAATCATAATACTTGCAAAATATTAAACTTGACAATATACAAATTGAGCAATCATGCATAGTATGACTGTAATGCTAAAATACAAATGGCATTCAGATGGTTAAGCAGTGGTGAGAATGGAACCTGATTGCAATAGGTTAATCTCACACATGTAAATCAGCATTCACCTTACAAAGTGGGTAAAGGAGTCAATTCAAAAGCACTTTACTGTAAACTTAAGAGGTGTGAAAGGGTTATTGTATATATCAATTTCAGTGACCTCCCAGTTGCTCTCCTGATTAACAGGTACTTAAAGGGACAGTGCACTGTAAAATAGTTAGCTAAAAAAAAAAAAAAATTAAGAGCAAATTACAGATATATTGTGATTGACCCCCACAGTTAGTAAAGCAATTGTAAATGTAAGGACCTTGCCCTTACCCAAGATGGCTGCCATCTGGGAAGGGGGAGGAGTTGTTAGTGCTGAGGAGATTTCTTAGGTGTTAAGAGAAGTGTGGAGCTTTGCACAGACTTTGAGATGGGGGAAGAAAGTTGCTGTTTCCAAGCTGAAAGAAGTTATTCAGACTAATGCATGGATTCCAGAGACAGTTCAGACATTGCTACATGTGGCTGCTGCAGACAGAAGTTTGAACCTTTTATTTGTACTGTGAGTGTCAGCCATTACCTGCTGTTTTAAGATCTCCATAACTTCATGTTAACTAAATGCAAGAGAAAAGATATACTAGTCATACCTGATGTGCTGCAGAGTTGTTGTATAATAAAGAGATAACCCAGAGAATATTCTAGAAGTTATTCTGCCTGAACAGTTTGCATAAATACACTAAATGGATTGCACAGCTGCATTACATAAGGAAGAAACTGAATGTGATGTGCTGCAGAGTTGTTGTATATTAAAGAGATAACCCAGAGAATATGCTAGAAGTTATTCTGCCTAAACAGTTGCATAAATACACTAAATGGATTGCACAGCTGCATTACATAAGGAAGTAACTGAGTGTGATGTATATTAAAGAGATAACCCAGAGAATATTCTATAAGTTATTCTGCCTGAACCGTTTGCACAAATACACTAAATGGATTGCACAGCTGCATTACATAAGGAAGTAACTGAGTGTGATGTATATTAAAGAGATAACCCAGAGAATATTCTAGAAGTTATTCTGCTTAAACAGTTTGCATAAATACACTAAATGGATTGCACAGCTGCATTACATAAGGAAGTAACTGAGTGTGATGTGCTGCAGAGTTGTTGTATATTAAAGAGATAACCCAGAGAATATCCTATAAGTTATTCTGCCTGAACTGTTTGCACAAATACACTGACTGGATTTATAAAGCTACATTACATAAGGGCATAACTGTGAGATTTCTGCAGCTGTTTGTAGTAAAAGAGTGACTGACTTTGCAGTATAAGGCAAGTGGATTGCTGAAATTCAGTAATAAGGTAGAGACTTATGTTATTCAGTATTTCTGAGGAGAAGTTTTCTTGAGCACTGCATCGATCACAAGCAGCGCTCTCTAGCTTCGTTCACAAGCAGCAAGGGATAATTACCTCAACTAAATTCTATTTAGTATATGAAATTGCATTGTACAGCACCACCTCAAAGTATTTTACAACAACAGTTATGTTATTATTTCATGAGCTCATGAGGGACTTCTGAGTTAAAAAAAAGGTATACTGATGTCATAAGAAGATATTGTGATTAATATTATTATTTGTATTTGTTGCACTGTATTTTATTGGTTAAACACTTTATAATAATCAAAGCAACATTTTATTTGAAGATTTCTTGTGTGGTTATTACTTGTTATCTTTTTGTACTAAAATCTTATAGGACCCCACACCCTATTATTCTAGGGTGTCCCCTATAGGTGGAGGCACTGCATCATACAGGCATCCCTTATATACCTGATTTCAACCCCCCTCCTACTCCCACTCTGCGGAGGCTTAGTTCTCATACACGAAACAGGTAGACAGCATTACACTATCACCCACCTCAGGGAAGGTCAGGAAAGGGTGTTACAGAAGGTTACCAGGAACCAGACAGAGATGTAAAATGCTAAATTAATCACATTTTTATTTAAAAATAGCAAAAAATTATAACGAGTCCAAAAGCGAAATGACAAGCCAGGAGTCAAAGCCAGGGCAGATAGTCAGGCGAGCCGGGTCAGGAACCAAAGTGAGTAGTCAGACGAGCCTGGATCAGCAATCCGAAGATCAGCAAAGTCAGGAACTAGCCAGGGATCAGGATCCAGAAGGGACATCAAACAAGCCAGGTTATACAAAGAGACAGGAACACAGGAACTCACAGAGAGATTAGAGACAACGCAAGGGCAATGGCAAACAGGACTGAGGCAGTTAAAAAGGGAGTAATTGCATCATTATTCTGGCACAGCAACCTGTCTCTCTCTTATGATGTTCTCCAGTTTGGCCATAAGAGGGAGCCTGGGAGTAGTCAGCAATGTTAAACACTCTGCTACAGGCAAGGAGAAAAGACAGGTGAGTCAAAATGGCAACCAAGAGAAAAAGCAGCAAATAACAATTGAAGTCAGGGTGAAACCCGACAGCAATAAAGTTAGCAAAGGGTGGTCAACTGTTAACAGAAATATAAAATATGTACCAGATACTTCTATAACGAAATATTGTGGTTGTTAAACCACTCGCTATTTCTTAAAGGGGCATTAAAATGTCATGTCCCTCCCTCTAAATATGGGTGCCACCATTTTGGAACTTAGGTTTCACTGCAGGTATCTAAAGGAAAGTTACTGCACATGTGCAAACATATCAGCACTGTAATGCATTGAAGGCTAGATTTCAACATGGCAGCACCCATGACTAGAGGAGGCGAGAAATAATTAATTAATATTATACATGAAAGTATTAAGACAGACATGAAATGATTACCTCCTATCCTATAGTAATAAATCAATAGCAGAACAAAAGATATTTTAGAGAAGAATCTAAATTGAATGGTAACCATTTAAACGTAAAATTAAAATAAACACAATGTCAATGTTTGTTTGGGGGTATAATCTTGATTATGGTAAAGTCAAATTTTTATTGTATGTCTTTGAATATATTTTTTAATGTTATTAGACTACATCTGGAGGTCTTTATATTCATGTCTCTTGATATGTATTGTATGTGTATAATTGGCAACTATTTTGTACACATATGGGCTTTTTTGTATTCATAGCCCTTGCCTTTTTAACTGATTTGATGCACATGATAAGCTATGTTCGCCATGCGCATCGCGGCCTGTGGGCGCATGACAAGTCTTTTCATCATGCAAGGGGATAGCCGTTCAAATACTGTTTTTGGCAATTCTCGGCAATGCAGGCTGGGGATCCTTGGTGGCCTAGTGGACAACATCACAAAGGCAGCAGAACAAGAAAGCTTAGATAGCTGCAAGGGAGCAAGATGGGGGAGGTTCTTCAAACCCCTCGATCTCAGCTCTCTTAGCAGCTACAAACCTCCAAGACCCCTCATTTGAAAGAGAATCACCTTGGATGGAAGAATACAAATTATGTCTTACAAATATAGTAAACTAAAAAAATGAGGATTTTCTTGGGAATGGGATATTATGGGCTAAATTACGAATTGCGATAAGCAATTTTGTGACCTTGCTAACTTGCAGGCATATTATAAACACCACATAAATTCATTAAAATAAAGTGTTATAGTCATATATACACTATCTGATATAAATTATTAATATAAATTATAATATAAAGTATAAAAGTTATAAGGTATATGACAAGGTATTTGAATGATTTATAGGGGATATATATATGTCTATATATATATATTTATGTATATACATGTGTATTTATGTATTTATATATGTATATACATACATATATACACATATAAACACATATATACTCACACACACAAATATATATTATTATTAATATTATTATTCTTTATTTATAAAGCGCCAACAGATTCCGCAGCGCTGCCCATGGGTACAAGGATAACAGTACAATGGAGAAACAATACGATAAAAGACAAAATTTTACAGAAAAAATGCAGGGGGATTGAGGGCCCTATTCCCGTGGGAACTTACAATCTAGATGGGTAGGAGGATGGGAAACAGGAGGTGGGGACTGCAAAGGTGAGAATGATATTAGTGAGGAGATAGAGGGCAACTGTTAGTTAAGTGAAGTTAATTTGTTAATAAGTCGGGTGATAAGCCTCCCTGAACAAAAAGGTCTTTAGGGAACGTTTAAAAGAGGAGAGTTTAGGGGAAAGTCTGACAGCACGAGGAAGTGCGTTCCAGAGGGTTGGTGCCGCACGAGAGAAGTCCTGTAATCTAGCATGAGAGTAGGTGATAGTAGAGGATGCAAGAAGCAGGTCATTGTTGGATATTAGGGGGTGGGCAGGAGTATATTTGTTGATAAGTGAGGACAGGTAGAGTGGGGCAGCATTGGTGAGGGCTTTGTAGGTCAGGGTGAGAATTTTGAATTTAACTCTGTTGTGAATGGGGAGCCAGTGAAGGGACTCACAGAGAGGTGCAGGAGAAACAGAGCATCAAGAGAGGTGGATTAGCCTGGCAGATGCATTTTTGGATGTGGGGAATGAAGGACAAATTTGAGTCAAGCGTGACTCCGAGGCAGCAGACTTGGGGTGATGGGGAGATAGTGGTGCTGCCAAGAGTGATAGAAAAATTAGAAACTGGAGTAGAGTTAGAGGGGCGAATTAGAAGGCCACCCAGGAGGAAATGCTAGATAAGCAGTCGCTGATGTGAGAATTGACAGAAGGAGAAAGTGCAGGGGTAGAAAGGTAGATCTGGGTATCATCAGCATAGAGATGATAGAAGCCATAGCTGTTGATAAGTTTACCCAGTGAAGAAGTGTAAATAGAGAAGAGTACAGGACCCAGGACAGAGCCTTGAGGTACTCCAACAGACAGAGGCAAAAGAGAGGAGGAGTCACCAGCAAAAGAGATGGAGAAGGATCTGTTAGAGAGATAAGAGTGAATCCAGGAGAGGGCAGTGTCACAGACCCCAAGAGAGCTGAGAGTCTGTAGGAGAAGGGGATGGTCAACAGTGTCAAAGGCAGCAGAGTCAGATGAAGACAGCACTCTCTGGACTTAGCAATAGGTACAAAAAGTGCCTTTTATTAACAGATGTTTCGGGGAATACACCCCTTTATCTGACCAACAATTGATCTGATGAAGGGGTGTATTCCCCGAAACATCACTTAACGTCACTTAATAAAAGGCACTTGTTGTACCTATTGCTAAGTCCAGAGAGTGCTCTCTTCAACTGACTATATCTAAAATACTATTCAGCACCCTGGCAATTGAATGAAGTCTGTGATAGTGCACCTACTCCTACCTCTACCCTCCACTTAGCTGAAGGTTTAATTAAGATATTATCCCACATATTGATTTCAGTAAGAGCCTCTTTTTCATCTTTACTCATATTAGACACTTTTATATCTTTTATCTGTAGAAAGTCTTTCATTACATTTTTTAAAAACACCTCTACATGAGGGATTTTATTTTGCTGGGACATGAATTTTGATTTTATTCTTAATTTCTTATTCAGAAAGATCTCGGGTTTAGTGTAATTCACTCTCATTCCACAACTCAATTAGTGTATCTAACATCTGTAAATCTTTTGTCACACTATCTTCATGAGTGTTGTGCCTTCATGAGTGGTCTATCTATATTATTAATCATTGAGATAATGACATTGATCTATCTAATTACTTAAAATCAATAAGGTGAATCATACTGGTAATATCGCTTAACTGATACTGACAAACTATATGCAAATATATTGCAAGTGTTTGGCCAAAATTATAAAGTTTATTTGATTACTATGCTGAATGATCGGTTCCTTTCAGATAAATGGAGCCAATGTGACCGTGTAATCTAGATTCCTTAAATTAAATCTATTATATACAAACCCCAAGGACCTGACACATTGTCCTTCTCTTATACAAGTTCCTTATACCGGAGTCACTATGTTCATAATCACTCTGGCCCCTGCTCCTGTGTGCAGTCTGATATAACGTATTGCCAAACCGGTATTGACGTGTTTCCATCTGTTACGTAAGTGCTGGTCACATGACACATTACCATCCAATTGACCTGATAGGTGATAGGTTGCTATAGGGGGTGTGTTACGTTACTTGCCCCTGATTGGCCAAGACACAGTATTTATCAAGGGAGGCTAGTCAGACTCAGAGCCTTTGAGGAAGCCATTTGTCAGCAAAATGTGCATCAGGCGAATAAACTGAGTCCACCAGCCTAATTTATTTAGACAGTTCTATTTGAGCCTTTATAGTATTTTGGTGACCGCCTGAGTTATTTTCTTTTTGCAAGTGCAACACTTTATTTAGTTACAATGTTGTGAGGTTACATCCTCTTTTCTAGTTAATTTTTCTGTGCCGCTTGCAATCAATAACCTGCAGCTTTTTGTAAATCACCTCACTATTGCTTTTGTTTATTAATTGTTCCTTGAGGCTGTTGGTACTCACTACCTATGTGGGTATTTTTAATCTAAGTCTTATTGCACACACTTCACTCATATATTTTAACTGAGTCTATATAAAGTTATGTTTTATTTCTCTGAGAGATTACCTCCCTCTCGTATATGTTCTCTTTTTTGAGTGCTCTGTAAGTGCCTTCTTTTCCCTTACAGTTTGTTTCTAATCTACATTATAACCCCCAAAAGCCTGTATCAACCCCTATTTCCATGTAACTTCTCTTGATGACAATTTAGTAAGGTGATCACAGTAACAGCAGTGGTCACTTGACTATTTCCAATATTATTTACAAAAAAAAAAAGTTTTTACAGTTTTTGCCGCAGCTATCTCACTTGACATGAAATATAAATATAATAATGGTATATTGTGAATCTGTTGGGCCTGCTGAAAAAAACAATTTATAATTTATGTGGGTCACTCTCTGAAATTTTACTTACTATAGGATTTAAATGTAGGTAGAAAAAGAAGCTCAAATTTGCCTCAAAATTGGGGTGTAAAAAATGGCTTAGCAGCAAAAGGGTTGAGAACTCACCATTTGGATACATACTCCATTTTTGTTTCATGCCCTTAACAAGGACCAGTGGAGCAGAGGATCAGTCCCCAGTAAAACACAATATTCAAATAAAGATGAATGTCCACTAATCAGGAAACCTAAGGCCAATAATCACCAGTCCAAATCTTCTTTGGCTTTGCTGATCCAAAGATGAAACTTGAATACTCAAAATACTGAAAAGGGATTAGTCTTGTAATACAGAAACATGAAATTCAATCCCAGATATTAGTTAAAAAGAAGCTGAAAAGTGTAAGTTTGTGAAGGAGGCTTGGGGTAGGAGTTACAGTGATTGAGCTGAAAAGAAAAGACATAAAATAGCGTTAACATAAAAATAATATCCTATACATTTCACAAGGAATCAGAGCAAATGAGTATGAAAGTGGGATTAAAGTAAAGATTTGAAGGATAAGAAGCTATTCATCTTTATGTGTTTAATACAAGGATATCTTGAAAGAAAGAAAAAACTATAACAGAGCTTAAGAAACCTTTTGGAGGAAGTCAACCACTTACCATTTTCACAATCCTGTTTAACAAAGAAGAAATGGTGGTGGACAAAAGTGTAGCATGAGAACAAATATGAGTTAATGTGAAAGTAAAGTTAGCTGTTTTGCGACCCGCAGTAATATAGTATGTTTAAAATTAATAGGACTTTCATTCATGGTTTGTCTCAAAGTTATGTGAAAATCGCGTTTTATCTGCAGTTAAAGCATATTTTTATGTACGATAAATTCAACCATATTTTAAAATCATTTTTACTTCCTGATCACGTTTCTTTAATTTCAAATTGAAATTCTGTCCGTTAAGTGGCGTCATCCGCCTATTTATGGCTCTGCGCATGCGGCAAATATTTTTTCTGGACTATTAGGATAGACATGCGCATTGGAGACAGGGTGAACACAGAATCGCATGTGCATTGAAGGTAGAATCGGCAATTCACGCATGCGCAATGCACTGGGTCCTTGTGAATGCGCATTTGAGATACGTATAGAGCGGGTGCGACCACTCTATACGACAACGCTCAGAAATATAGGAAATAGAAGCTGGGATGAGTCAGCTGGGATGAATCAGCAGGAGAACAGTATTAAAATAATCTGTTAAAAAAAGTCACAAATTAATAGAATTCAGAGAAAAAAATATAGCGATGTTAATATGATACTATTAAAAATTACATTGATGGGGGGGCGGAGTCTACTCTCAAAGCGGCAAGATGTGTCTTAATGAAGCTCTCTGAGATTAAGCTATTTTCTTGCAGATTGCCCACTGCAAATTTACAAAATATCTTCATAATCTATCAGACTACACCTATATATGGTCGGAGTCCTGATCTAACCCAAGAGTGGATATCCTGACTATGTTTTTGCCTACGCTCTTTGGGATCAGCTGCGTGACAGACCTTCTCACAGACCTGGAAGCCATATTGCAAGCAACTGCCATCACGCAGTAGGATTATTTCATACATAAGGCTCTGTGGGAACTACAGATCGCAGGTCTGGGACTGCCACACTATTACCCCCCCCCCATTACCTGGGTCACGGGATCCTATAAAAGGATACTAAAATTACTTCCAGAAATCAACAATAATAGCATCTGAAGCGCTAACTATTGAGTCAAGATGGAAGCTCTGACAAGATTGGAGGCAAGTATGTACAAAATGCTACAAGATCATCATAGAGACCTGGAAAGAGATCTCTGTGCTATTCTCTTTGGAGGGAGTCTTTTTAATGGAGCGCCCAGTGAACTAGCCAGCAGTGCTCTGACACAAAAAGATAGCAGCCCGGTTCCGGATTTGGCCGGGGGCGCTTGCAGGGGGGAGGCCCTCTTGGTCACTTCACGGAAAGCGGCAAGTCCTGACTCTAAAAGTACCCGATCTACTCCTTTGTCAGCCTGGACACCTTCTGAGACGCTGGGCGGCCCGCTCATAAATACGCCATCCTCTTACTTCAGACCGGAGCTGCCAGAGACCGAGGCAGCTGAAATAAGCGGTGAGGAGGGGCAGACCTTTAATAGGGACATGGAATGGGTAATGGGACTCACACCAGAACTCACCACTCAGACTGTATCCACTAGTCCCAAGGGCTATGGATCAGTGACAGGGTCTCCCAACCTCTATCGCTATAACTTTAGCCGCCGCCACAGATTCCCTGCTTTTGCTAAAATTACATGCACAGCTTACAGGGTATACACACCAACTTCTGATTCCAAAGATACCACACAACCTCAGCAGCTGAGAATTTACAAGCAGTCTTCCTTCTCCATGCATAACGCACAAATCAGTGCGGTACTGACTGAGAGACACGGAGTGGGGTATAAGGCACAAATCAGTGTGACTTCATTTGATAGACACGGAGTGGGGTAAATATGATGGATGATTCAGGATTACAGCCTTATAACCTATGTTGTGGTTGCTGGTAGATCCGTCTTTGAAGCTTGACTTTCAGGAGCAAAACTTCTTTGCATAGATGACACAGTCTGCTAAGTTTCTTCTCCTATAAGTTAGAGGGACATGTACAGGCTATGGGAGATCTTAGTGCACGGGACTCATATGCTGCTGGAAACTTCTCACTTTATTGATAGAGTGCTCTCTGCTTAGAGACATTGCACCAATGACTCCATTAAAGTTTTGCATGGGTTAAGGGTCTTTTTATCCAGGGAGTTTGTTTCTCTTCATTTCCATGTGATAGATGTCCCTGTATTAATTCCCGGTGAATCCCCCTCTGAGGTAGTCACAAATAACAACCTCCCTAATGCTCTTTGTGAAATAGATCCCAGGTTACACAGACTACAATTTAGTCATGCCACTACACATTTGCTGCATGCTTGTAAATATTCTGGTGCCTCCCTGTTGGCATGATGTACTATTAAAATGTATGCTTCTTATAGGATGCTTGCTAAAAATATCACTGTTCCCTGGAAGCTTATTATGTCATATATGTATATTTGAGTGAGAAACTGTTGTACGACTTGTTGTTGTTTTTCATATAGTTACCGTATTTCCATTCTATGTAGCCCAAAAGTGGCTATAGACTTCGCAAATTTGCCTCCATTAATTCCTGTCCCTTTTTTATGGTCCAAGAGTGGCCTATCCTTTTCAGAGGAGGTTCTATACTTATAAAATTGAGATTGCAGCCAAAAAGAAAAGAGGTATCATTGTTATAACTATATTCTCTTCTTTCCTTTTCTCTATGTGTTAAACCAATAATTAATGTAATGGGGATGATATTCACAAGGTTATTCTATCTAGTTGGTGAACAGTCATGTCATACTGTAACCTGTTTTCAGAGATTATTTGAAATTGCATTTTCATCCTATATTGTATGTTTTATTTACCTCAATAAAAAATATATTAAAAAAAAAAAAATTACATTGATGTGTTATAAAGGGAGAAAATTTAAGATATTTTAAAAATAAAAGAGTGACTAATTTGGCTAAAAGTCGAATGAATGAAAACCTAGCATTACAAGGTTAATGCAATAAACAATACTCAAGGTTCTTTTCAAGCTCCATGTATTCCATATTGACCAGGTAACATTTTGTTGTTGATATTTTGCTCCATTTTTAAGGCTATTAAGGAACCAGGAATCCCTAAACTGACCAAGAGACTAAAGAAGGGGTGCTGCAAAAAGAAATATCTTGGAAAAGGAGAAGGGGGAACCAGGTCAAAAATTAGTTTTCTAAGTCAGAAATACCTTGTTTCAGGTGAGGGTATTAAGCATCAAGCAGATTCATACAGATAATAAATATTAAATTGCAACCATGATAAATTAGGGAAGAACAGAATGAAATGGAAATTCAGGTAAGAGGTTAACCAATCCTGAGTGAAGGTCTCTGAAGTTTTCTGAAGGATTTGGAAAAGATTTGTTTGTCCAACTCCTAGTCACTCAAATTGTTCATATTGTGAGAATAGAAATTTGGGGTGGAGTTTGAAAGGACTAAATTATATTTTGCTTTGAGAGAGATATGTGTCTTGATAACAATGGAAGACAATCTCTGCCATATAACTTCTTTGATCTTTTGCCATATAGACAGCTCCTGTACCGAAATGCATAGGTATTGCCCATACATAGTAGAATGCCATATGGATTCATTAACTTGACAAAGTCCTTGACAGCAAATGGTCAATCATAAATACTATAAAATCAATATGACACTTCTTTTCTAATTTGTGGTAAAAGAAACGCATCTTACATTTCATTAAAGATGATTTTCATCTGATTCTTTAAAGAAAATATCCATATAGTTTTCAAAAATAGTTCTCTGTCTCAAGACTCCACATTAGATAGCAACCAAGTAAAAGTATAATTTGATCTCTCTTAAGAACAACTAATAAACCTAGACTCTTCTAAAGGTGGGAACAATTTAGAAGTTGAAGAGCACAGTAGTAAATATCCAAGGAATCAAAGAGAGAATGAAATGGAAGAAAAATGGCAAAAGTTGATGTCTGTTGAAGTGAAAGAAAATGTAATAAATGGAAGAAACAGGAATGGGGACACGTACTTTTTATTATTTTTCCTAATAAACAATATCTCGGTAGGTGAATACCCTCAATTTTGAGGTAAAGGGGGAAAAAAAATCAGATTTAGGAGATTTATAAACCATTTAAATAGTCTATTTGTCTTCCTTACAAGGAAATCATTACTTCTAAAGCAATACCAGTTGTCTGGAGCTAGCTATGTTTAGTAATAAAAACATTAGAAAACTTCTAGTTTATTATGGTGTTGTCCAGTGTTCCCTCTAAGGCCACATTTTGTGAGTGACCCAGAGTTAGGTTCCCTAATTAACTGTTTCACTGCTAGGCCACTCATAAAATAAGACCTTAGAGGGAACACTGGTGTTGTCAAAAAACTATGGAGCTATAGGAAGACATTTTGTCATTCTCAGAAGCAAAGGATTCAAAATTAAAATGGTTACATTATCAAAAACAAAATTAATGTCTGCCACACAATCTTTTGATGAGTAGTAGGCATTACAAAGTTTAGAAGAAGGTTCACCATTTGAGGGTTTTTTTTCTCTAGCTAAATGTTTGAACCCCCTTTTCCAAGCAACCTCTACTTTTTCTTCTCTTACAAAAATTGTATTGTTTAGGCCTTCTTAAGGACATTGTCCATTTAAGAAAGGCACCATTTTCCCTCAAAAAAAATTATCCTACAACTATAAAGTCATAGCCATCTTAATTACACCTCCCTTGTTTTTATAGAGCATCATTTCTTATTAACATGAGCCATGTTTATGGAGAACATCTACCTATTCAAATATATAAATGTATTACTATATAACTTAGTATTCTTTAGAATACAAAGGACTAAATAGATGTTTACCACAACACTAATACAGTGGCACCACACCGGCAACCTCTTCTATATTTATATTAACTGACATAGAACCATGTTCATGTCCCATCAATTATTAAAGCAAAAAGGTGGTGCTGTGCAGTAAGTAATGTACTAGACAAAAAAGAGAGGAAGAGACCTCACTGAAGACTGCACGTATAGCACTCAGAGCCTCGACTAGTAGTGGAGAAATTGGGAATGTTAAAATATAACTTTTATTATATATATTTAAAATAAACACTCAATTAAAAACAACCAAAGAATAGGCCTCCAAATTATTTGATTGTTTTTAATTGAGTGTTTATTTTAAATATATGGAATAAAAGTTATATTTTAACATTCCCAATTTCTCCACTACTAGTCCAGGCTCAGAGTGCTATACGTGCAGTCTTCAGTGAGGTCTCTTCCTCTCTTTTTTGTCGACTAAATAGATGTACCTACTTTCTTTATATTACTTTTTTAGAATGTGAAACCTGTTCTACAGTCCTTGGATATCTTTTGGATTATCACTATGTTTTTATGTTAAAGAGACAGTCTAATCAAAATTAAACTTTCATGATTCAGATAGGGCATGCAATTTTTTTTTTTTTAAAAAACTTTATTTATTCAGAGAGCATACATCAAGTCCAGTCCATCTGGCACATAAATAAATCATTATTACAAATTACAAATTAACAATGATACCATGCAGACAACAATGTCTTTTCAAAAGTACAATATTTGTAGTGAGAACATATTATATTTGGAAAAATGCAATGAACTGAACCCACACACGCCCTCTTTTTCCTTTTTTCCATTCTATCCTCTCCACCATTACCTTCCCTTCCACTTTCTACCTCCTACCCGGGGTGTCGCTAAAATTTTTCGCCTAAGTGCTTACTGAGTTTACTGGAACCTAGGATCTGATGGCTGGGTATATGCATCAAAATCCAACTGCCACTCGCCTCTCAACTGAGCCTCAAGAATGTAGTTGGTATTGCGGATTGGGTATAGCACTTGCATTTGCTGTTTCTGTTCTAGTGTATGCAGGTAAACTTCCCATTTGGTCATAAATCGTTTTGTGCGTTTTTGCGCATCTCCCAAGGTGTCTGCCTGTTCATAAAGCATTTGTTGGTGTACATCTCTTTTCAGTTGATTTAATGTGGGCGCCTCCTGTTTTAGCCAGTTTCTAAACACTGCCTTTCTTGCCTGTAAGATCACCATGTGTGTAAATTGTATGTTTGTCTTATTTAGATTTCGACAGTTTAGAAATACTACAGATTCTATCGTTAGCGAAGGAAGCTGAATGTTAATGGCTCGTAACCAATATTGAGTCATCCCCCAAAACTTTGTTAGCCTCGGGCAAGCCCAAATCATGTGTATTAAGTCTGCATTGGGTTGAGCACATTTCGGACAGACCCCAGGGGATCCTGTCTCCCAGGTTTTGTACAACCTGGGTGTGATATAGGCCATCTCTAAGAGTTTAGTGTGCGATTCCCTGTGGTCCATGGATAGCGAGGCTTGTTGTACCCTAAGAATGCTGTTTTTAACTTGGACTGTTGTAATCTCCATACATAGCAACATGGACCATCTGTCTCTAATGTGATTTAATGTACTTTCATTGCTTGATTTTGTCAGTGATTTATATACTGGTGTGATTGATGTGTTCCCTTGAGCATACAAGGTACACAACTGGTAGATGATTTGGTCACTCCCCTGAGAGGCCTCGGATCTCACCAGTTCTGCCACATAGTGTTTAGCTTGCAGATAGGCGAAGTGATGGGATCTTGGCAGGGTGCACTTGTCCTGTAGGTATGCAAATGTGTGTAGTGTCTTTCCATCTCCCTCTATCAACTGAGATGTCGCCCTTAACCCTCTAGTTTCCCAGACTTTGAAAACTTGTGTAGTCATCCCGGGAATAAAGTTAGGGTTCCCTTGCAGTGGTATATAAGTGGATACCTCATGGTTAAATTTCAATTTGTTACATACTCTCCTCCACACATATAGAGATTGTTGTATTAGGGGAAATTCAGGTAATGTAAGTGTGGCAACATGGCCAAAGTCCATGGGTGTGCGAGCTGGCGTTCCAAATCAGGAACTGTGAAGTGATTCCCCCCTGTCAGCCAGTCCATCACATATTTAACCTGGGTCACCAAGCTATATAGCTCGATGTCTGGCACTCCCATACCTCCAGATTCAACATTACTTGTCATTCTGTTTGATTTGATTCTATGCTTTTTGTTGGCCCATATGAAAGACAGAAAGAGGGAGTTCCAAAATTTCAAATCTACCTTACTAAGCACCATTGGTAGCATTTGCAGTTTATACAGGATTTTGGGGAATAAAATCATTTTAACAAGGCCTATCCTACCAGAAATTGAGAGTGGGAGTCTTGTCCAATGAATTATTAGGTCTGTGGCTTCTCTTTTAACTGGGGCATAGTTGACCCTATACCAGTCAGTGGGGTTCAATGAAACTTCCACTCCTAGATACCTAAAAGTGTTCCCTGCAAGCTTGAAATTATATTGAAAGGTGGGTATATTTTTATTATCCGTTAGCCAGATAAGTTTGGTTTTGTCCGTATTCATTTTATAGCCAGATATTTGACTAAAGTCATTAATAATGTCCATTAATTTAGGGATGTTGGTTTGGGGATTTTGCACGTAGAGTACCATGTCATCTGCGAACAGCGACAGATGGAGAGTGGTCACGCCTATTTTAAGTCCCTCAGTTCGAGCTCTAATTACTGTAGCCAAGGGCTCAAGAGCCAGGTCAAAGAGGAGGGGTGATAGAGGGCAGCCCTGCCTTGTGCCTCTTTCCAAGGTGAAAGGTTGTGAAAGAGCCCCGTTGACTACAATTGCTGCCTGTGGGTTGGAGTATATCATGTGCAACGCTTCGACAAAGGGTCCCTCAAACCCGAACTTAGAGATAGTAAAAAATAAATGGTCCCATAGGACCTTGTCAAAAGCCTTTTCCGCGTCTACAAGTAGAACACAGGCCTTATTTATCCCTGTTGTATGCTTCTGTGCTTGCATGTTCCAATAGTGATTCAGGATAATCTGGAGTGTTCTGACATTCTTTACTGCTGACCTACCTTTAATGAATCCTGTCTGATTGTCGTGTATTATATCTGGCAAGATCAGTGCCAACCTATCTGCTAAGATCTTTGTAAGAACCTTGTAATCTTAGTTCATGAGTGAGATCGGCCTGTACGAAGCTGGACTAAGTGGGTCTTTACCTGGTTTGGGTATTAAACTGACGTTGGCCTCAGTAAATCTCCCTGGAAGTGCCACCTTGCCCTCCAAGATGTGGTTAAAGAGTTTGGCCAGGGTTCCTGCCACTTTGTTTCGGAGCAGCTTGTAGAACTCCCCCGGGAGTCCATCAGGACCCGGTGCTTTTTCCAGGGATAATTTATCTATAGCTCTCTAGATTTCCTCAACCGAGATGCAGGTATTTATTGATCGGCGCTGACTCTCTGATATCTGGGGGAGTGTAATACTCTCCCAAAAATTACTTCTACGCAAGGGATCTACTTCTTGGATTTTGTATATCTCAGTGAAATATTTCTGAAATATTTGCTGTATACTCTTTGTATCTGTTATTATGTCATTTTGATCTTTAATTGCTGTTATGATGTTTGGGGTTCTGGTTAACTTGGTTACTCTAGCTAGCATCTTTCCTATTTTATTCCCATGCCTGTAGAATCTGGCACTTGCCTTTGTCATGTCTCTGGCTGCATTTTGTAAAAGGAAAGAGTCTCTCTGATCCTTAACCGACCTATATTTAAGTCTATTTGTTTCCGTGGGATTACACGGATATCGATTCCTCGAGTTGAGAAGTTGTTTTAGTAACAGATCCTCTCTCATACGTTTTCGCCTCTTAGAGGCAATCACATAAGAGGTGACCACTCCCCTTAGCACTGCCTTACCTGCCTCCCAGAAGAGGAGCGAGTTACTGCTATGCCTAATATTTAAGTTACAGTAGTCTAACCACTTTCCAACCAAGTGATTTTTTAAGTTCACATCGTGCATCAGATACCTTGGGAAGGTCCATCTGTCTCTCTGTATTTGAGTCATGTCCGTTTTTAATGTGAGTGAAATTGGGGCATGATCTGAGATAGTCGGGTTATCTATGTCTGTCTCTAGGATCCTAGCATTTAAAGTTGGGGACGTCAAAAAGAGGTCTATACGGGAAAGAGTATCTTTAGTGGGTGTAATGCAAGTATAGCTTTTTTTTCAAGATTCCTCTCCCTCCAAACATCTATGATTCGGAGCGCATTTTTAAATTTCTTTAAGATTATGGAGTCTCTTCTCACATTGCTCAGTCTGCTGGGGCCAGTTAGAGTCCGCTGTGGATTTCTATACCTATCTGCAGGTACCTGTGGTGCAATATTATAGTCCCCTCCCAGAATCACTGGTGCATCTGCTATCTTCAGAATGTGTGTCCTCAAATCACCCCATAATTCTTTTTTATGAGTGTGTGGCCCATATAAGCCCCCCAGTATCAAAGAGAGTCCCTCCAGGGTTATTTTAAGAAGGACAAAGCATCCCAAGGGGTCCAAAAGGGATTGGGTGATCTTATAATCTAAGCCCTTTCTGAATAAGAAAGCAACTCCTTTAGCTCTGCTATTTTCGTACGGAGTGTATATTACTTCTCCTACCCATTGCTGTTTGAGTTTCTGATGCTCACTAGGCTTTAGGTGAGTTTCCTCTAATATGGCTATGTCTGTCTTTCTGGATTTAAGATATTTAAGGATAGCTTTCCGCTTTATAGGTGATGTGATACCACCCACATTCCATGATACAATATGAACTCCCATGATTGCAGAATGCCTCAACTCCCTCTCTGTATGTAAGATATGTACTGTCTTCCTATAGGAGAAATATGCTTGAGCGGACACCCCGGAAAATTACCTAACTGCAGTATGTGGGTAGAGTGTTAACTCCAACTCTCTGACAAATTTGGCTTGGGAAAACAGAGGCAGCAATAAGACTTATTACTACTTCAAAAAGACCCTGCTAGAAATGATATCAAGCAAGTAAAACAGAACAAAATAAATACAAACAGATATGGCAGAGCAATGCAAACAGATATAACAAAACAATGTAACAGTATGAACATTCAAAAGAAGAGTTAAGTCCCAGAGGGTGAGAGAGAGTCAGCAAGATTGAGGTGATTCAGGGGTGTTGTGACTCCCAGCACTTGCTTGTGAACACTAGGGCCTGTCTCCAATATGGCTGCCGTAAGTTTGCTGCGCAACTCACCAGCAGTAGGATCCGATTCCTCGGTCTGTGTCTTATTAGGAATCTGGTTCTCTTCCTCACCTAATCTTTGACTTCGGCACTTTATTCTTCTCCAATCGACCGTTATCAGATATAGGGGATCTCTCTGATCGCCGCCGCGATCTTGTCCCAGCTGGTATTTTAAATTGGCTGCCGATGGGGGAGCAGAGTGACGGGCTCCTCACTTTATGGTGACCGGGCAGGTGTAGAAATGTTTCCCTGCCAAGGTTTGCAGTGTTACCGGGCACTTTGGGAAGAATACCGCAAGTTTGCCAGCTCATATACACGGAGCTCAGCAACCCTGCGTCCTTCTGTAGCGCGCGCCCACCGGAAGTCTAGGGCATGCAATTTTAAGTAACTTATTTACTTTTCTAATCAAATTTGCTTTGAATGGGTAATAAATGGATTATCTATCTTTTTAAACAATACCAATTGTAGAATAGACTATCCCTTTAAGTAAGTAATTAATCAAACATGAAGATTGGGTAAACAATTAGTTGTATCCTTTGCAACAGGAGAACTCACCATATACAGTAAGGATTACAACCCAGAGACTCTAAGAATGTAAGTTTAACTGTTTCTTATATATTGGTCTCAACGTACTTACCAGTTGATGCATCCTAGAAGGCCAGGCTTGCACCATACAACTGCTGATACCCTCAGCACCACACGTGGGAGATAAAACACTGCAACAGATCATTTCAGTCCAACACCAGTGTCACTGTCACTGTCCAGAACAAAAATATGACAAAATATGTAGCAGCACAAAATGCTATACAAAAATGTATTTAGAGGAACAATATAAGAAGTAGTATTCCCGAAAAACATATCTACTTCTTATAATGTTCACCTAATTACATTTCTCTCTCCTGTAACTCTCTTCTGGTATGTGAATAGAGACCCTGTCAATCTGCATACTATTCACTGCTCTCTGGTGTTTTTTACTCTCCTGTAACTCTCTTCTGGTACGTGAATAGAGACCCTGTCAATCTGCATACTATTCACTGCTCTCTGGTGTTTTTTACTCTCCTGTAACTCTCTTCTGGTATGTGAATAGAGACCCTGTCAATCTGCATACTATTCACTGCTCTCTGGTGTTTTTTACTCTCCTGTAACTCTCTTCTGGTATGTGAATAGAGACCTTGTCACTCTGCATACTATTCACTGCTCTCTGGTGTTTTTAACTCTCCTGTAACTCTCTTCTAGTACGTGAATATAGACCCTGTCAATCTGCATACTATTCACTGCTCTCTGGTGTTTTTTACTCTCCTGTAACTCTCTTCTGGTACGTGAATAGAGACCCTGTCAATCTGCATACTATTCACTGCTCTCTGGTGTTTTTTACTCTCCTGTAACTCTCTTCTGGTATGTGAATATTTACATAGAGCAAATGATTTTATTTTTTTTAATTTAGCCCTACATCTGTTGTACTGTTATCCAATGTCTTATTTCTAATGTTCATTTAATTGCCATGTGATGTTCAATCCTTATCAATACTTGCTATTATTCTGAAATGTATAGCTGTCTTATTCCATAGTTTTAACCTCCCCCAAATTTTATTGTCTGTTTACTTAACATCTCACCCTGACCAGACCAGAAACTAACTTTCCAATTGGCCTTTCCAATTGTCTTTGATTAGCAATCAACTAAATTTAGTGGTCTCAGCTGACTGCCCTCCCTGCATATATTTCACACCAGTCTGGGATGTGCATTGCTATAACAACATATGTTCACATTTTCAAAGTGAACATTTTATAAGTGAGGCATTAACAATAGAATTATACAAGAATTGAACAAGGATCGGGCAAGGGGTAAGAAAAAGGCAGGTACTTTTGTAATATTATGTTTTATATACCTTACTGTTTTCTTATGCAATTGCTACTGTAATACTGTGCCTTATGTATTTAACTGGTTCCCTCTTTTGTAAAAATGCCTAATATCTTCTTATTCCTTTTTGCTGCCTTTTGTCTCTATAACAAACTACATTATTCAATTACTCCTTATCCCTCTCCACCTGCACTGTTCATTAGCCCATCTCTCTTAAACTCACCTTACTTTTGTACTCACAAACTCTACCTATTACTAAACACTCTCTCTCCCCCTGCACCTTGTCTCAAAAGCAGTCTCATTACTGCAAATCTGTATCTCATCTCATGTCACTCTCCCTCTTGCTTTTACTAACTGCTGGTGACATCTCCCCTAATCCTGGTCCCCAACAATTGCCTAGCCATGAACATCCATGTGTACCATCTCACAGACTAAAAAAACAAAACTCTGACAACCTTACTCACATTCCTCTTGCATCAAAAGTCACTACCCCTTTCACTTGTGCACTCTGGAACTCTCGCTCTGTTTGCAACAAACTCACTTCTATACATGACCTCTTTATCTCCTACTCCCTCAACCTCCTGGCCCTAACAGAAACCTGGCTCTCTCCCTTTGACACAGCATCCACTGCTGCTCTGTCACATGGGGGTCTCCACTTCAGCCACACTCCTAGGTTTGGTAATAGACAAGGAGGTGGTGTAGGTATTTTACTTTCCTCTCGTTGCACCTTTCAACAAATACATCACATCTCTTCCCTCACTTTTTCCTCATTTGAAACCCACATGATTCACTTATTCTCTCCTCTTTCTATACGTGTTGCAGTCCTCAACTCAATTTCTAAATCACTTGGCTGCCTTGCTACCTTATTTCCTTTCCTCAGACACCCCTTCCCTCATTCTTGGTGACTTCAACATCCCTCTCGACAATCCTACTACCTCCTCTGCAAAACAACTTCTGCAACTCACTTCCTGTTTCGGTTTGTCACAATGGACTGATTCTCCCACTCACAAAGATGGTCACTCCCTTGACCTGATCTTTAGCTATCGATGCACTCTCTCAAACTTCACAAACTCACCCTTTCCTCTTTCTGACCACCATCTCCTTACTTGCAACATATTATCCCTCCCTACTACTCTCCCTCCTTCTGCTCCTCACACCAAACTTCACAGAAGCATTATGTTATTAGATCAACAACAGCTTTCTAATTACCTCAAACCTCTCCTCTCATCCTTCTCCTCCTTTTCCTGCCCTGACCAATCTATATGCCACTATAACTCCACCCTTACATCCGTCCTTGACAATCTCGCCCCTCTTACCATAGCTCGGAAATCAAACACTCATCCTCAGCCCTGGCATACTCCTCTGACACGATACCTACGCAGATGTTCCCATACTGCTGAGCGGCACTGGAGAAAATCTAGGAATTCAGCTGATTTTCAACATTACAAATTTATCTTGAACTCCTACTATTCTGCCCTTAATTTCCATAAGCAACATTACTTCTCAACTCTTATCTCTAATCTTTCTTCATACCCGAAATGTTTGTTCTCCACTTTCAATACCTTTCTCCGCCCTCCCCCACCTCCTAATACAACTTCTCTGTCAGCTCAAGACTTTGCCAGCCACTTCAATAACAAAATCAACTCCATCAGAAATGAAATCAGCTCTCAACATAATTCCTCTCTCTCACCCCCTCAAATGCTCTCATTCAACCACAACCCACATAAAATTAAACTTAGCTCATTCTCCCCGGTCACTGAGGAAGAATTCTCTGCACTTATACTGCGCTCTCACCTCACTACCTGTCCCCTTGACCCTATACCCTCACAGCTACTCCCCTCCCTCTCTGCTACCCTCACCCCTATACTTACACACACGTTCAACCTCTCCCTCAGCACCGGTATATTTCCCTCATCGCTGAAACATGCTCTTCACACACCTATCCTCAAAAAACCTTTCCTTGATCCTACCTCCCCATCCAACTACTGCCCTATTTCCCTCCTCCCTCTTGCATCAAAGCTTCTCGAAAAAAAGAGTTTATGCACGCCTATCCCATTTCCTTACAATAAACTCCCTCCTTGACCCACTGCAATCTGGATTTCACCATATCACTCCACAGAGACAGCAATTGTTAAGGTTACCAACGACCTACTTACAGCAAAATTAAAAGGACACTTCTCTCTGCTTATCCTCTTTGATTTGTCCGCAGCCTTTGACACTGTTGACCACCCTCTTTTGCTCCAAACCCTCCAATCCTTCGGCATCTGTGACACAGCCCTCTCATGGCTCTCTTCCTACCTGTCAAACCGTACCTTTAGTGTAGCCTTCTCTGGGGCCTCCTCTGCCCCGTCATCACTTTCTGCTGGAGTACCGCAAGGCTCTTTCCTCGGTCCCCTTCTCTTTTAAATCTACACGTCATCACTAGGTTCCCTAATAAAGTCCCACGGTTTACAATATCATTTGTATGCCGACAACACCCAAATCTACTTCTCTGCAACAGACCTATCACCTTCCTTGCTAACCTGTGTCACTAACTGTCTTTCTCACATCTCTAACTGGATGTCCTCTCACTACCTCAAGCTAAAACTTTCCAAAACTGAGCTCCTTATTTTCCCCCTTCCTCAAAACTCTCCACCCCAAATCTCTCTATAACTGTCGAAAACTCCATCATTACCCCTACCCCGCATGCCCTTTGTCTCTGGGTCACATTTGACTCAGATCTTTCTTTCACTCCTCACATTGAGTCCTTGGCTAAAGCCTGCCGCTTCCACCTTAAAAAAATCTCTAAAATTAGACACTTCCTTACACAAGACACAACTAAGATTTGAATCCACTCTCTCATTCTTTCCCGCCTTGATTACTGCAACTCTCTCCTCTCTGGTCTCCCCACCTGCCGCCTAGCTCCTTTACAATCCATAATGAATGCCTCTGCCAGACTCATCTTCCTTACACGTCGCTCTTCATCTGCTGCACCTCTCTGCCAATCCCTTCACTGGCTTCCTCTTGCCTCTAGGATCAAACACAAAATTCTCATTCTGACATACAAAGCCCTCAACTGCACTGCTCCCCCCTACATCTCAGACCTTGTCTCCAGATACTCTCCCTTCCGTCCCCATCGCTCTGCTCATGACCTCCTACTCTCCTCCTCTCTTGTCACCTCATCACACTCCCGTTTACAGGACTTCTCCAGACTGGCTCCCATCTTGTGGAACTCTCTGCCTCGCTCCACAAGACTCTCTTCTAGTTTTAAAAGCTTCAAGTGCTCCCTAAAGACTCTACTGTTCAGGGATGCATACAACCTACACTAACCTTTCCTAATACCAGTTCCTCGCCTCCATTGCTATCCCCTGAACCCCCTTAGCATGTAAGCCTAAGAGTCCAGCTGTTAGTAGATCACCTTCTTAAGAGCTGACTACAACAGCGCAACTCTTGGCAGGGCCCTCTACCCATTTGATCCCTATAATTGTTTTGTTGTACTCCCCCCTTGTTTAGAGCTCTGCGGAATCTGTTGGCGCTCTACAAATAACCGATAATAATAATAATAATTTCTGTATGACATTTTATGCTGTTACATTTCTTTCTGTCTTTGTCGACATAAAACACTTTCAAAACATTCCTTTGGGGTGATTGACAGGCCCTGCTCTCATGTGTCTTTTTGCTCAAGAGTTGGGCAGCATTGCACAAGGCACACAAACAGTGCCTTCTGCCCATCCACTGTGATGTCAGGCAGACAGGTTACACATCGGGAGCATTGTCCGCCCGCATTTTAGTGTATTGGGGAAAATTGTGTTTTATCACTTCTCTGAACATGTTTTCATCTTAATGAAACATTACTGAGAAATTGAATAAACATTACAACTTAGATTTCAATCCTTATAGAAATACTCTTGCTATACTGTATATCTGCAGCTGTGTTCTAACCTGAAAACTATCCTTCAACTCTTAAAAGGACAGTGCACTCCAAAACTAACCTCAAGAGTTGACCTTAACATGTTGTTTGTTTAGTTAAGAAAATGTTCATTAACGTATTCATTTATATTCTTTTATGAATTAATCTCCAAAAGGGACTAAGGTCAGAAAGTGTGGAATCTTCTTTTTCAGCAGAATGGCCTAATCAGTTCAAAAATTATAGTTATCTGACTTGCTGTATGTAAATGTTAGTTCTACAAATTCTTAAAATATGAAAGAAATGTGTGCCAAATAATATAGGAAACACAATAGTAAAAGATAATTTAAACATGCCAAAAGCCTACATTAAATAGAATTATGTCAGATTCTGTAATAGTAATCAGAGAAGAAAATGAAAAGGTGGGATTATTGTAATACAAAATAGAAGAGATAATCACAGAAGTCACCGGAACGTGAACTAATCCTGTTACACATGTAAATTTAGAGGATGATACTACAAGTATTTGTATTAAAGATTTTAGAATGCTGTTGGCAAAGAGAGATACAGTTGTAGATAAGGATGGGGTTCATTTTCTATTCAATGAATATTGCACGGTAAATGTATACTATCACCTCCAAAGCATAAAATTACACCCTCCGGGAAGGCTAGTCATTTCTGGTATCAATTCCATTAACTGTTATCTCTCATAATATGTGAAAACTTTTTGAGACCAATAGAGTTAATTTTACAGTCACAAATTAGGGACATGCCACATATCATAAATATTCCAGATATTGTAAAATGACTTAGCCTGAATATAATATTGCTCTACACAAACACCCTTGTAAATTTAAATATGCTATGGGTAAACATGATTATTTTTAACACACAGCAGTCTATTATTTGGAAGAAACATTCTTGTTTATTCTGAAAAACAGCAATTTTTATTTTTAACATCATTTTTTACAAGCATCCAGTATTGCCCTGGGAACTAAATTTTCTCCCAAATATGAAAAATATTATAAGGGATACTGTTAAGATTTGTATAGGAGGAATGTAAATTCCTGTAATAAAAAACACATTTTATGGAGAAGAGTTTTAACATTATGAGGGTGTTGTCTCTATTAAGACCTTTGTAAATTATATAGACAAGAATAATTTAAATTTGAGATTTATAGTTACATCAAATAAAGGAAGATAATGTAACCTCTATTTGTATACATGATTTCAAAAATAACTTGATCATAGTTTCTATCATGCTAAATAACTATGCAACATATCACATGGGCAATTCCAACAAATTATATGTAACTGTGCAGAAAAAAATCCTACTGTAACAAAGAAACAAAGAACTAAAACAAAAGATAAAAATATGCAACAAAAACAAAAATAAAGAATAGATAAAGAAACAAATAGATAAAGATTTAGTACTACTACTGAAGAATAAAAATGGTAATCAAAACTACATTTCTCACCACTTGCAATTGTAAAAGCAAATTACATTTAAAAAAGATAATGAACAGCATCTGTAATTTTCTACAGGAACCAATTATAAGGAATTTGACAAAGAAATAAAAATAAAAATGAAGCCTAAAGACACTGTTAGTGTCTTGTAAATTTAAAGGGAAAAGAAAGGATTCAGTATGTTTACACATAAAACAATCATTTTTCAATTATTCAAATATCACAGGTGAAATTGTTTGGTTGCAAACATTTTGAAAAAAACAATCAGATGATTCAATAACATTTTACTAAAAATAATTTAATATTTAAACTCATGTGAACTGTTGGTCAAATTATGTAGTATATGCACTTGAATGCTCCAATGCATTGGATGAACAAAAAACATATAAAAATCCAAGTATTATATAAAAAAAAGGGTAAGACAAAACATTCAGGTGCTGACGTCAGATGCACAACTTCATAATTAAGATCTCTCTTATTTAAGAATTAAACATAACCCAAAAAAATGGAAAGTATAATATAATAAAGTAGGCTACCAAAGTTGCATCAATTTAAAACCTTTTGGAGTCCTACACTTCACACTTTAGAGTCTTTGGGGACCATTTATCAAGCTCTGAACGGAGCTTGTGGGCCTGTGTTTCTGGCGAGTCTTCAGACTCACCAGAAACACCAGTTATGAAGCAGCGGTCTAGAGACTGCTCTGATGAGGCGGACAGGAATCGCCGGAAATCAACCCGATCAAGTACGATCGGGTTGATTGACACCTCCCTGCTGGCGGCCGATTGGCCGCGATTCAGCAGGGGGCGGCGTTGCACCAGCAGCTGGTGCAATGTTAAATGCGGAGAGCGTATTGCTCTCCGCATTGAGCGAGGTCTTGCGGACCTGATCCGCACTGTCGGATCAGGTCCGCAAGACCTTTAATAAATAGGCCCCTTTAGGTCTATATTGTTAAGGTTTGAGACAGCTGCGTTTATAGTAACATTTCCATAGATTACCTTTAGTCCCAATTTTTTTAAGTTGCAAAAGCAGATTTTGTCTTTGTTGTGCAAGCTATTATTATTATTATAATTTTTTTGTATAGCGCCTCAAAATTCTGTAGTTCACTCATGGTAACTGCACCCGCAAGACGAGAAGCAGTAGTCTTATACATATAGCACAATGTAGTGATTATCATAAGTGAAATTACAATGTAGGTTAAAAATACCTGTTGTTTCCTTTTCTGGATTGAGAACATTGGTAAAGAGGGTGTAGCTGACTGAGGAAGGAAGTAAGTAGGCCTCATAAGATGTCTGAGAAAAACTAAAGTTAAAACAAACAAGAAGCAAAATATGGCAAAAAACAAACAAACAGGTGAATTGCACAACAAATGAGTGAATCACAAAAATAAATAGAGGAACAGCAATTGCATTATTATAATAATAAGCAAAAACGGATTCAGAAACTACAAAAACAGATTTTTTTTTTGCAAACCTATCTGAGGAGCAGCAACATGAGATAAGTGGAATTGGACTTGCTGTCAGGTGATGCTGGTCATTGTGATTCCTGATTGGTGGGCTTTGCCTTTCATTTTAATAGCGCATATTTACTGTCTGCTTCATCTCTCATCTTTTCTCTGTTCCTTTAATGCAAGTGTTTCTCTGTAGATTTTTATTTTTGTGCTATTTAATATTTATAAGTTTACATTAACCCTTTAAGGACACAGCTTTCAGTTTGCTCAATTGTTTTATGACGGAAAAATTCCGTCATATGTCCTTAAGAGGTTAAAAGGCTGTAAGTTCTATAATACAAAAATAGAATGCACCTCATGGTACAAACCAATAAGATACCAAGCAGGAATGAAGGGGTAAAACAATCCTTCTCACATGTGGAGAAGCACTAGATGTGCTCAATAGGCAGGCTGGATCCAAAGAGTCATCCGGTAGACTCACTAACCGGCACAGCAGCAGAGATGATCCTCACCCAACAGTCACAGGAGTCCAGGGATCCAAAGAGAGCTGACACCAACAGCAAGATAGCAGTGAGTAAACCCACTCGACTGTTCTCTTACTGATCAAAATAATGAGTAAAGGTTGCACTGTACTCCCTTATAAATTTGCGGTGAGTTGCGAGAAATGTGTGATCTTCACTAATACAAATAATTATGCAAAGATCATACTATTCTAGTTACTCACCACAAATTACTCTGTTATTACCTCTGCAAACTGCCCCCTTATTTCAGTTCTTTCGACAGACTTGCATTTTAGCCAATCAGTGCTGGCTCCTAGGTAACTTCACAATGTTATCTATATGACACACATGAAATGATGACCTCTAGTGGTGAAAAACTGTCAAAATGCATTCAGATAAGAGGCGGCCTTCAAGGTCTAAGAAATTAGCATATGAGCCTACCTAGGTTTAGCTGTCAACTAAGAATACAAGAGAAAAAAACAAAGTTGATGATACAAATATATTGGAAAGTTGTTTTTGGACTAGACTGTCCCTTTAAAGCATTGAGTGGTGTTTCTTTTTTACTAACATACGTTTACTGATATACATTGGAAATGACAGCTGTATCGATTTCATAGATGTCTGCATATTTTAGTTATGTTTTATTCTTGTTTTTACATTTACAGTCCTGCAATTAACAATTATGAAGTGTTCAGTATCATTTTTTATTTGATGGGATTCAATCATCAGCAAAAAGGGATGTCGCTGTTGTTCACATGTGCAGTGCTGCCATGGCGGCCTGTGTCATTATCATTAATCAAATGTGAGTTATCATTCATTGTGATTGCTCTCGTGGAAAAAAGGCATATTGGGTACCATAAAATAGCCAATAAACATGACCAATTGTTAGTGATTAAATGGATATGAAACCCAAAAATTGTATTTCTTGATTCAGACAGAGCATACAGTTTTAAAAAAAGTTTCCAAATTTCTTTGCTTTGTTTCCATGATATTTTTTGTTGAAGCGATACCTAGGTCGGCGTGTGTAGCTCAACATGGCAGGAAATAGCACTGCCATCTAGTGCCCTTCCAAAACTGCTGCCTTATAGTGCGCTAGGCACGTGCATTCTTTTGAGCTTACTTTCCTGATTTTCAACAAAAGATACCAAGAGAATGAAGAATATTTGATCATTGAAGTAGATTGGAAAGTTATTTAAAGTCTGTATCATGAAAGAAAAAAAATTGGGTTTCATTTCCATTTAAAAAAAAAAAAAAAAAAAAAAAAAATTTAAAGCCTTTCCCACTTGCAGGAAAACCTTTATCAACTTTACAGTAATGGTTTTAACTGCATAATAAATTAAATGCATACATTTGTTGGTTTATTTATTCTTTAAATAAACATGAAACCCACATTTTTTTTTCTTTTATAATTTTAAACAACTTTCTGATTGTACTTCTATTATCTAATTTGCTTCATTCTTTTGAGCTAATAATATGAGGCTTAAATATACAGCCACCAATCAGAAGCTCCTGAGCTTTCTAGGTATGCTCTTCAATAAAGAATGCCAAGAGAATGAAACAAAGTAGATAATAGAAATAATTTGGAAAGTTGTTTAAACTTGCATGTTCCCTCTGAATTCTGAAAGAAAACAAATTGGGTTTCTTAACTCATTAAAGTGATGGTAAATTTCAGAGTATTAGAATGTTGCAATAAAAATTATATTAGTAAAACCACATAATTATCATTTTTTTTTAAAAAGTGTAAATATATTTTATAGTAAAAGATTTATAATCCTAACGCCCCCTTAATTTCCTCTTGTGGCTGGGCTATGATATATAGAGCAGTCCCACCCACTCTCTGCATAGGCTTTCTAATGGCTAGATTTGGAGTTTTGTCGGTAACAACCCGAAAAACTAACGCCAGCTTTTTTCTGGCCGCACCATAAAAATAACTCTGGTATTGAGAGTCCACATAAAGGCTGCGTTAGGCTCCAAAAAAGGAGCGTAGAGCATTTTTAACGCAGCTTCAACTCTCAATACCAGAGTTGCTTACGGACGCGGCCAGCCTCAAAAACGTGCTCGTGCACGATTCCCCCATAGGAAACAATGGGGCTGTTTGAGCTGAAAAAAAACCTAACACCTGCAAAAAAGCCGCGTTCAGCTCTTAACGCAGCCCCATTGTTTGCTATGGGGAAACACTTCCTACGTCTGCACCTAACACTCTAACATGTACCCCGAGTCTAAACACCCCTAACCTTACACTTATTAACCCCTAATCTGCCGCCCCCGCTATCGCTGACACCTGCATTTTATTTTTAACCCCTAATCTGCCGCTCCTTAAACCGCCGCTACTTACATTATCCCTATGTACCCCTAATCTGCTGCCCCTAACACCGCCGACCCCTATATTATATTTATTAACCCCTAATCTGCCCCCCACAACGTCGCAGCCAGCTACCTACAATAATTAACCCCTAATCTGCCGACCGCAAAGCGCCGCCACCTACGTTATCCTTATGTACCCCTAATCTGCTGCCCCTAACACCGCCGACCCCTGTATTATATTTATTAACCCCTAATCTGCCCCCCACAACGTCGCCTCCACCTGCCTACACTTATTAACCCCTAATCTGCAGACCAGAGCTCACCGCTATTCTAATAAATGTATTAACCCCTAATGCTAAGTCTAACCCTAACACTAACACCCCCCTAAATTAAATATAATTTACATCTAACGAAATTAATTAACTCTTATTAAATAAATTATTCCTATTTAAAGATAAATACTTACCTGTAAAATAAATCCTAATATAGCTACAATATAAATTATAATTATATTATAGCTATTTTAGGATTAATATTTATTTTACAGGTAACTTTGTATTTATTTTAACCAGGTACAATAGCTATTAAATTGTTAAGAACTATTTAATAGCTAAAATACTTAAAATAATTACAAAATTAGCTGTAAAATAAATACTAACCTAAGTTACAATTAAACCTAACACTACACTAGCAATAAATTAATTAAATACAATTCCTACAAATAAATACAATTAAATAAACTAGCTAAAGTACAAAAAATAAAAAAGAACTAAGTTACAAAAAATAAAAAAATATTTACAAACATAAGAAAAATATTACCACAATTTTAAACTAATTACATCTACTCTAAGCCCCCTAATAAAACAACAAAGCCCCCCAAAATAAAAAATGCCCTACCCTATTCTAAATTACTAAAGTTAAAAGCTCTTTTACCTTACCAGCCCTGAACAGGGCCCTTTGCGGGGCATGCCCCAAGAAGTTCAGCTCTTTTGCCTGTAAAAAAAAACATACAATACCCCCCCCCAACATTACAACCCACCACCCACATACCCCTAATCTAACCCAAACCCCCCTTAAATAAACCTAACACTAAGCCCCTGAAGATCATCCTACCTTGTCTTCACCTCACCGGGTATCACCGATCCGTCCTGGCTCCGATATCTTCATCCAACCCAAGCGGGGGCTAGACATCCACTGAAGAAGTCCAGAAGAGGGTCCAAAGTCTTCATCCTATCCGGGAAGAAGAGGCGATCCGGACCGGCAACCATCTTGATCCAAGCGGCATCTTCTTTCTTCATCCGATGACGACCGGCTCCATCCTGAAGACCTCCACCGCGGACCCATCTTCTTCCGGCGACGTCTAACTGAAGAATGACGGTTGCTTTAAGGGACATCATCCAAGATGGCGTCCCTCGAATTCCGATTGGCTGATAGGATTCTATCAGCCAATCGGAATTAAGGTAGGAATATTCTGATTGGCTGATGGAATCAGCCAATCAGAATCAAGTTCAATCCGATTGGCTGATCCAATCAGCCAATCAGATTGAGCTTGCATTCTATTGAGCTTTTAACTTTAGTAATTTAGAATAGGGTAGGGCATTTTTTATTTTGGGGGGCTTTGTTGTTTTATTAGGGGGCTTAGAGTAGGTGTAATTAGTTTAAAATTGTTGTAATATTTTTCTTATGTTTGTAAATATTTTTTTATTTTTTGTAACTTAGTTCTTTTTTATTTTTTGTACTTTAGCTAGTTTATTTAATTGTATTTATTTGTAGGAATTGTATTTAATTAATTTATTGATAGTGTAGTGTTAGGTTAATTGTAGGTAATGGTAGGTAGTTTATTTAATTAATTTATTGATAGTGTAGTGTTAGGTTTAATTGTAACTTAGGTTAGTATTTATTTTACAGGTAATTTTGTAATTATTTTAACTATTTTAGCTATTAAATAGTTCTTAACTATTTAATAGCTATTGTACCTGGTTAAAATAAATACAAAGTTACCTGTAAAATAAATATTAATCCTAAAATAGCTATAATATAATTATAATTTATATTGTAGCTATATTAGGATTTATTTTACAGGTAAGTATTTATCTTTAAATAGGAATAATTTATTTAATAAGAGTTCATTAATTTCGTTAGATGTAAATTATATTTAACTTAGGGGGGTGTTAGTGTTAGGGTTAGACTTAGCTTTAGGGGTTAATACATTTATTAGAGTAGCGGTGAGCTCCGGTCGGCAGATTAGGGGTTAATAATTGAAGTTAGGTGTCGGCGATGTTAGGGAGGGCAGATTAGGGGTTAATACTATTTATTATAGGGTTAGTGATGCGGATTGGGGGTTAATAACTTTATTATAGTAGCGCTCAGGTCCGCTCGGCAGATTAGGGGTTAATAAGTGTAGGCAGGTGGGGGCGACGTTGTGAGGGGCAGATTAGGGGTTAATAAATATAATATAGGGGTCGGCGGTGTTAGGGGCAGCAGATTAGGGGTACATAAGGATAACATAGGTGGCGGCGCTTTGCGGTCGGCAGATTAGGGGTTAATAAGTGTAGGCAGATGGAGGCGACGTTGAGGGGGGCAGATTAGGGGTTAATAAATATAATACAGGGGTAGGTGGTGTTAGGGGGAGCAGATTAGGGGTACATAAGGATAACGTAGGTGGCGGTCGGCAGATTAGGGGTTAAAAAAATGTATTCGAGTGTCGGCGATGTGGGGGGACCTCGGTTTAGGGGTACATAGGTAGTTTATGGGTGTTAGTGTACTTTAGAGTACAGTAGTTAAGAGCTTTAGACTTTTTTCCTGCGGCTGGAGTTTTGTCGTTAGATGTCTAACGCTCACTTCAGAAACGACTCTAAATACGGGAGTTATAAAAATCCCATTGAAAAGATAGGATACGCAATTGACGTAAGGGGATCTGCGGTATGGAAAAGTCGCGGCTGAAAAGTGAGCGTTAGACCCTATTTTGAGTGACTCCAAATACCGGCGGTAGCCTAAAACCAGCGTTAGGAGCCTCTAACGATGGTTTTTCACGGCTAACGCCAAACTCCAAATCTAGGTCTAAGGTTTTTAAAGGGGGCTGGACTTCAAGATTGTCAAATGACACACATGCTGATTGGATGTTCACTGGAATTGTCATTAAAAAAAAAAGAGTACGTCCAAGTAGGCCGGCATAACATTGCAATAGAAGCACTAATTTAGGAACTAATTTAACCCTTTCAAAGAATATACTTTTTTTAATGTCAAAGATTACATATATGACATTTGATTAGATAAGGTTAACCATCACTTTAAGAGGAAAACATGTTAGCATTTGTCCAAAAGAAGGTGGACGGCCTAATATCTATACACTAGATGAAAACTGTAATATTTATTGTTTTATACTTGTGTCAGTCACTTTAAGAGTTTTCACTGCTATCAAATGCTTTAAGAATCTCCACTTGTTTCATCAGAATTTTAGCAACAATATCAGAGTGAATTAGTTCAAGCTTGTGAAGTACAGTCTGATACAATAACAGATAAATGTTCTTTCTAGTATGGAATGAGGTCATAACGGTTGAAAATAGAAAATTAACATTCATCTTGGAACAAAAGCCAAGTACCACACTTGAAATCAGCTTCGTAGTATCCCAGCATATAGCCTACAAATGTCCCTGACCTGAAATCCTACAAGAAGATATTATAGCTTAGAATATAAATAAATATTGATACTAAAATATTCCATACTCCATGCACTATGTTTTCTATACACTATTTTCATTTTAACCATTAATAAAATATTACATTACATCTCAGCTGCCAGACACATTCTGGTATTTTAGGGTGATAAAAATAGGATTAGAACTATGTAATGCATAAAGGATCTAAAAGGAAAATATGATATTGTCTAAAGGGTCTGTAGACTATAACATGCCTATCTTGTATATAATACAATATTATTTGCACAATAGTGTTTTGCTTTAAAACAGTATCATTGTTAATAAAATAACAACCACAAATTGCAGATCTGGGCTGATTGCTCACTGGCTGACAGGAAGCAAACGTGCATTCATTTAAAATGAACTAATTTCTTATATTTGCTGCATTCATCAAAAAAAAGAAGAAGCTCTTTAAAGGGACATTAAACCCATTTTTTTTTCTTTCATGATTTAGAAAGAGAATGCAATTTTAAACAACTTTCTAATTTACTTCTATTATCTAATTTGTTTTATTCTCTTGATATGCTTTGCTGAAAAGCATATCTAGATATGCTCAGTAGCTGCTGATTGGTTGCTGCACTTAGAAACCTCATGTGATTGGCTCACCCATGTGTATTGCTTTTTCTTCAGCTAAGGATATCTAAAAAAATAAGCAAAATAAATAATAGAAGTAAATTGGACTGTTGCTTAAATTTGTATTCTCTTTCTGAATCATGAAAGAAAACATTTGGGTTTAGTGTCCCTTTAATGAATAAAACATACAGAGAAGTTACAAACAGAACTTAGTTGATTTGTTTGCATTGTTAAAGCAGTTGCTTTAAAGCAGAGCTTTCCAAACTCTTCATGTTGGTGACACACCTTTTAGACCTACATCATTTCGCGACACAGTAATTTAGTTGTACCAGCAAACAGGAGATTAAACTAACTTGTTTTAAGAGATACGGACACATACATAAATTATCTAATAACGAAATGTATTTACAAGTAACAGTTTGTAATTATGTGCAAGAATTAAAAAAAGTTTAATAACACCAATAGCTACTTACTATTTTAATGGGATGTATGAGGTTGATGGGATGAACACAATTTCTAAATATTTGGTGGAATATTAGATAAAGACACTCGCATTTCATCATCAAGCATTTTTAACCTTCCCCTTCCTATCCATATATCAAGAGCAGGAGCAGCAATGCACTACTGGGAGCTAGCTGCAAAAAAAACCCACTTTGACTTCTTACTTTAGCCCAGCATTTAAGCTGCTGCCCTCAGAGGTCTGAGAGTTGCACTGACTACTGTCCACGCTGCAAACACACTGCTGTCCCACTCACTGACTACACATGCAGTCATGAGCCGATTGAGGAGACTACACGTGCAGTCAGGAGCCAATGTGCTGCCAATGGGAATAGTTTCAGTTCCCACTGAGCTGCACCAATAGGTTAAGATGATCTGTGAGTTGATGCTGAGAGGCGTGCGGCGTGTCTGGCAACAACCGTGGAACCGGCTAAGAGACCGGTCTAACTGATTTCAAGTTCAACCCACCTGGAAAACGGAGTGCCGTAGCAGTGGCGAAACCAAGCCACAAATCCAAATCCAGAGTACAAGTAGTAAGCATCCAGCGTTTGTAGCTGGTTAAAATCTTTTTAACCTTGTTTTTTCAATAAAGGATACTTTTTATTTTAAAAAAGAAACCCTCGTTGCAGTGCCTGCTTACTACTTGTACTCTGGATTAAGATGATCTGTGACCCACTAGGTATCAATCATGTGTCAACCACATGATATGCGTAGCAGGCAGGCGGAAAGTCAGAAACCAAAAATAAAAGTTGAAATAAATTAAATTTAAAAAAATTTGTGCTGAAGCAGGGACACACCTACACACCTTGCTGCCGACACACAGTTTGGAAAGCACTGCTTTAAAGGTTTACATTATTCAATAATGATTTAGCATTGTATTTTTCAATTGTTTGAGTTATTCTTGTGTCAGCTAATAAGTATGTAACATTTACTTGTTTTTGACCAATCCTAACTTATGTGCGCAAACCTGACAGGAGTACACTTATTCTTCTGACATGAGTTTGCTTAAAGGGACATAAAACCCCAATTTATTTCATGATTCAGATAGAACATACAATTCTAAACAACTTTCAAGTTCACTTCTATTATCACATTTTCTTGTTATCCTTTGTTGAAAAGCATGAAGGTAAGTTCAGGAGTGTGCACGTGTCTGCAGTAAAATATAGCAGCAGTTTTGCAACAATGTTATACATAAGCAAGAGTGCTAGATGGCAGCCCTATTTCCTTGAAATAAATTTGATAATATAAGTAAATTGGAAACTTTTTTAAAAAAATGTATTCTCTATATGAATCAAAAGAAAAAAATTAGGTTTCATGTCCTTTTAAGGCACGTTATGTATTTATTAAATATAAAATAATGGAAAATATTAATTAATATTCTAAAAAAAATACATAGAATTTATATATATAATTACTGATTATTATTAATATTTTTATCATTAAAAAATATTTTTATCATTATTTCATGATTAATATTTCAATAATGCACCTTAAGATAACTATTTCAGCATGTTCATTAATCTGACACTGCTTTAGACCTAAAGCGCAAAACCCGATGCGCATATTTTAAATTTAAATTCCTATGTTCAGCACATAGATTTTTTTTTTAATTTTTATATTTCTATATATATGTTTTAATATTAATGTAAAATATATGTCTGATATATCTGTAGGAAAACATATACAGGTATATATATATATATATATATATATATATATATATATATATAAATATATATATATATATATATATATATATATATATATATATATATAATATTTATTTAAATAAAAATATAATTTTCTTGTATGTGTTAATAACTCCTTTTGGGTTAGCGCACAAGTGATGTGTTAGATTTTTTTCTTCTACGCTCTCCATTGAAGTGTATGTCATGCATCTGGTTTTGCTCCCGCACAAATCTTTTACTTTTAACTTGTAATACGTGTGCTAAACCCACGCACACAAAAAGATTGCCTCTAGCGTTGTTTACACTTGAGCGGGAGTGCTAAATACTGCTCCACTTATAAGCTAGCCCTCTGTTGTTCCAATGACATTTATATGAATGTATTTGCTAAGGCTGTATTTCTCAACCGTGGTCCTCGAGTACCCCCAACAGGCCAGGTTTTAATTATAGTTGAACCAGTGCACAGGTGAAGTAATCAGCTGATCAGTAACCATGGTTGCTAACCTGCTCTCACCCATCAACTGATTATTTCCACTGTGCGCTGGCTCAGCTATAATAAAAACCTGGCCTGTTGGGGATACTTAAGGATCGCATATGATAAACAAATTTAGGGAAAGATAAAGAGTGGCGCACTAACAGTTGCGTGAGAGTAATATCGGGTTTATCGCGGCTGTTTGCATGAGTCGGATGTAGCTCTCGTATTACAAGTTGAAAATAAACACGATCGATTGAGTGCCATTGAATTTAATGTGCTTAGGGACAGCGCAACCTCAGAGCTCTGGTTAACTGTTTAGCAAAACAAAACAGTGTCAGAAAACACATCAATAATATATTTAAAAGTAAAGTTACACGAATAATAACACTATCTCATAAAAATTATTTAAAAAAATATTGCATAAAAACGTTATAAGGGCTCAAAGATATAAGGTCTCAGGTGTTAAAAAAAGGCAGGCAAAATACTTTAACATAGAGATATTTACATATACATGTCTAAGTATTTGTATGGATTTATGTACACATTTAAGTGTACACATGGATTTATGGATTTATATGTGAATATATGTATTTACAGACATATAAACACATAAATACATATGAACACATATATAGACATATATAAAAGTGAATAGGAGTCCTTTGCAGTCAAGTAGATGAAAACATGTAAAATCATATTTAACCACAGTACTTTAATCAGTTCAATATTACAAAATATACAGTTGTAAAAAAAAATGAAATACTCATAGTATTTAAAGTGCTTTTTCATAAAATTTTTAGATATTGGGGCATATTTATGATTGTGTGAGTGGACATGATCCGATATAGCGGATCATGTCTGCTGCACATCGATAAATGCCGACAGCATACGCTCTCAGCATTTATTATTGCACCAGCAGTCTGGTGAACTGCTGGTGCAATGCCGCCCCTTACAGATTCGCAGCCAATCGGCTGCTAGCCGGGGGTGTCAATCAACCCAATCATATTCGATTGGGTTGATTTCTGACGATTTCTGTCCGCGGCCTCAGAGCAGGTGGACACAGGTTATGGAGCAGTGGTCTTTAGACCGCTGCTTCATTATTTCTGTTTCCGGCGAGCTTGATAAATATGCCCCTTTGTGTTCAGTGCCATCTGTTTTTGGTGAAGGTTTGGATTTCAAAGAAGCATAAAATGCTGATAAATTCTGAAGTAAGAAAATCATATAACAGAATATGAAACTCAAGCATTAATGTCATAAAGCATCAAAAGCTCACCATAAAAAAAACAGAAACTGGTAACAGTAAATTATATGGAAAAAGACACTTAATTTGCAATACAAACTATTCATTTCACTGTTTTCATGCAAGCAACGCACAAAGGTCATGTGATTAGAGACCTGTAACTATACAGAACGATATTGTCCTAATATTCAATTAAAATGTCAACATGCCAATGACGATGCCAAAAATATTGCTGAAAAAAATTAGCAATGCCAAAATGACCTCTAAATTGAGGCATCGTTTGAAACATCAGAAAATTCATGTATCAACATTTTCAGTTTATGAAAACTGATGTTAATATTTCCCATTGCTGATTGTTGCTTGCGGGAAAAAAATGTTTCTGAATGTATTATTAATCTTGTTATTCAAGGCTGGAAACATAATATGAAAATACTTTTTCAAAGTAGGTGAATGCCACAGGAAATAAAGTAAGGATCCAATAGACAGTAAAAGAACCCCGGTGAGAATTCACATAAACAAGCTAGCTTGTGACAAATGAGTCCTGTATCTTTTTTTTTTATCAAGAGAACTGAAAGTGAAATATCAAGCTAAAAGGAAAGATATCTGGCTGTTTCGTCTTATTAGGGTGTCAAGGGACATCAAGGCAAATGTGACTGTTACTGGGATGCAAATCTGATCTGAATGTTAAACACTCTTAAAGGGACGTTATTAACATTATTTTGAAGGGACAGTCTATCCAGAATTTGTATTGCTTAAAAAGATAGATAATCCATTTATTACCATTCCCCAGTATTGCATAACCAACACTTTTTACTGTGATCTAAGTCTCTGCAGACTGCCCCCTTATTTCAGTTCTTTTGACAGCCTAGAATTTTAGCAAGTCAGGGCCCTCTCAAAAGTAACTGCATGAACACAATCACCTAGTTTTGTCGGTAAAGACCAGAAAATAAACCCTAATATAGCTACAATATAACTAATAGTTACATTTTAGGATTTATTTTTATTTTACAGGCAACTTTGTATTTATTTTAACTAGGTACAATAGCTATTAAATAGTTAATAACTATTTAATAGCTACCTAGTTAAAATAAGTACAAAATTACCTGTAAAATAAATCCTAACCTAAGTTACAAATACACCTAACACTACACTATCATTAAATTAATTAAATAAATTACCTACAATTAGCTAAACTAAAATACAATTAAACTAATCTATAATACAAAAAAACAAACAATAAATTACAGAAAATAAAAAAATATTACAAGATGTTTAAACTAATTACACCTAATGTAAGCCCCCTAATAAAATAAAAAGCCCCCCAAAATAATAAAATTCCCTACCCTATTCTAAATTACAAAAGTAATCAGCTCTTTTACCAGCCCTTAAAGGGACACTCAAGTTAAATTACATTTTCATGATTCAGATAAAGCATGTAATTATAAACAACTTTCCAATTTACTTCCATTAAAAAAAAATGTGCACAGTCTTTTATATTTACAATTTTTGAGTCACCAGATCCTACTGAGAATGTGCAAGAATTCACAGACTATACGTATATGCATTTGTGATTGGCTGATTGCTATCACATGGTACAAAGGGAGTGGAAATATACATAACTTTGAAATTTGTTATAAAAACATCTACTACTCATTTGAAGTTCAGACTAAGATCTATTGCATTGTCTTGTTATCTTGCATTTGTTGATTATGCAAATCTAATGTGTTGACTGGTCCTTTAAAAGGGCTTTTTGCGGGGCATTGCCCCAAAGTAATCAGCTCTTTTACCTGTAAAAAAAAATACAACCCCCCAACATTAAAACCCACCACCCACATACCCCTACTCTAACCCACCCAAACCCCCCTTAAAAAAACCTAACGCTAACCCCCTGAAGACCTCCCTACCTTGAGTTGTCTTCACCCAACCAGGCCGAAATCTTCATCCAAGGTGCGCAGAGGAGGTCCTTCATCCGGTAGAAGACGACTCAAGGTAGGGAGATCTTCAGGGGGTTAGCGTTGTTTTTTTAAGGGGGGTTTGGGTGGGTTAGAGTAGGGGTATGTGGGTTTTAATGTTGGGGGGGTTGTATTTTTTTTTACAGGTAAAAGAGCTGATTACTTTGGGGCAATGCCCCACAAAAAGCCCTTTTAAGGGCTGGTAAAAGAGCTGATTACTTTTGTAATTTAGAATAGGGTAGGGCATTTTATTATTTTGGGGGGCTTTTTTATTTTATTAGGGGGCTTAGATTAGGTGTAATTAGTTTAAACTTCTTGTAATTTTTTTTTTCTGTAATTTAGTGGGGGGGGGTTTGTATTATAGATTAGTTTACTTAATTGTATTTTAGTTTAGCTAATTATAGGTAATTTATTTAATTAATTTTGTACTTATTTTAACTAGGTAACTATTAAATAGTTATTAACTATTTAATAGCTATTGTACCTAGTTAAAATAAATACAAAGTTGCCTGTAAAATAAATATAAATCCTAAAATAGATACAATGTAACTATTAGTTATATTGTAGCTATATTAGGGTTTATTTTCTAGGTAAGTATTTAGTTTTAAATAGGAATAATTTATTTAATAATAGTAAATTTATTTCGTTTAATTAAAATTATATTTAACTTAGGGGGTTGTTAGGGTTAGACTTAGGTTTAGGGGTTAATAACTTTATTATAGTAGAGGCGACGTTATGGGCGGGAGATTAGGGGTTAATAATTGTATGTAGGTGGCGGCGATGTTAGGGAGGGCAGATTAAGGGTTAATACAATTTATTATAGTGTTTGCGAGGTGGGAGTGCGGCGGTTTAGGGGTTAATACATTTATTATAGTGGCGGCGAGGTCCGGTCGGCATATTAGGGGTTAATAAGTGTAGTTAGGTAGCGGCGACGTTGGGGGGGGCAGATTAGGGGGTAATAAATATAATATAGGTGTCGGCGATGTTAGGGGCAGCAGATTAGGGGTTCATAGCTATAATGTAGGTGGCGACGGTGTCCGGTCGGGAGATTAGGGGTTAAAATTTTTTATTAGAGGGTTTGTGATGTGGGGGGCCTCGGTTTAGGGGTTCATAGGTAGTTTACGGGTGTTAGTGTACTTTGTAGCACTGTAGTTAAGAGCTTTATGTTCCGGTGTTAGCCCATAAAGCTCTTAACTACTGACTTTTTTGGGGGTAGGAGTCTTGTCGGTAGAGGCTCTACCGCTCACTTCTTCCAAGACTCCAAATACCAGCGTTAGGCAAATCCCATTGAAAAGATAGGATACGCAATTGACGTAAGGGGATCTGCGGTAGCCTGGAGTCGCGGAAAGAAAGTGAGCGGTAGACCCTTTCCTGTCTGACTCTAAATACCAGTGGGCATTAAAAAGCAGCGTTAGGACCCCTTAACGCTGCTTTTGACAGCTAACGTCAAACTCTAAATCTAGGCCAATATTAGCTATGTGGCACACATAAACTAATGCCCTCTAGCTGAGAAAAACTGTAAAATGCATTCAGATAAGAGGTGGTCTTCAAGGGCTTAGAAATTGGTATATGAGCCTACCTATGTTTAGCTTTCAACTAAGAATACACAACTAAGAATACAAAGAGAACAAAGCTAAATTTATGATAAGTAAATCAGAAAGTTGTTTAAAATTGCATGCACTATCTGAATCATGAAAGTTTAATTTTGACTAGACTGTCCTTCTAAGTCATTTTTTATGTATGGATCAGACATTAACCAATGCAATGCAAAAATATGTGCATACAAAATAAAGCTAAATTACACTTGTATCAGCGGGGTGTGTTATATTGTGCTTGGTGCACCAATAATAGCGCACAAAGGTATTATGAGTGGATGGTAAATAAAGGTTAATAATTTTTTTCTGTGTGTGACCTAATTTTAATTGACAGTTTGGGGAGAGATATTAGCGCTTATATTCAAGTGGTGAGAAGTGTTGCCATCGATTGCAACACAAACTATTAATAGATATATTTTGGAGACCTGACATAAATAATTTTTGATTCAAAATGTGTATAACAAAACAGCTGTAAATTATATGGTAAAAATATATTTTATATACAGTATATTAGAGATCTGCATTAAAGCTGTGGATAAATGAAAATTCATCAGAATTTTACTTATTCTCTGATTTGTCCGATACACAAACAGCCTAATACATTACTGGACAAAACAAATGGAGAAAAATGATTGCTTGACAAAATCAGTTTGTTCATTCATTTGTGCTCTTTGGCACCAAAATGGTGCAGTAAGGGGGTAAAGAAATTAAATTGTTTATTTAAACAGCTCCTTTATTTGTAATGATGTACAGGGGGCTGACAATTCATTTGTCTACCATTCCCCTATCCAATCCCACCATCCAGTATTACTAATGACTGAAGTTATAGATTAAATGTTGGATTTTAGTTACACATGCTTGTCCAATCAAGCCTTAACTAATCATGGGACAGTGGGAGACTAAAGGAGGCTCAGACATTTTCCATCAGTTTGTGTAAAGCTTTTAAAACATGAAATTGTGTTACTTCTATACATCTGTGAGATAGTCATTGGCTCAAATTCAAAGAGAGAGTTGTACATTCTGTTAGCATTGAAAGATAGGTTCTTTTAATTGTTAGAATCCTATAGTGTAATATTTTCGTTAATATTAATTCTCTATATTTTCTATTCCCTTTGGAAATAATGATAACAAATCTGAATCCGAGGTGGCAAAACAAAAAATCTGCTGGTTATTATGCGTATGGACAGTATCCAATTGTGCATTTTCCATCATTACCAGTAGACGTGGTTTGGCTGCCGGAAAAAAATTACGAGGCCCATTGAAAATAATAGAAGCTGAAAAGCGCAAAATTACATCCGTTTTACATTAAACCTTTGGTTGCTAAGCCATTTCCCACCTGGGTACTAAACTAGTTTTGAGCTTTTTGTTGCAGTTCACGTTTAAACACTTTTAGAAGTAAAGTTTGTGTGAATAAACTATACAAACTATATATTGTTTTTTTTAACAGACCTAGCAGATTCCAAATATACCATTATTATATGTGTATGTCTCAACAGGTTTTAAAAATAAACCATAAAATATGAAAAAAGTGTATTTTTGTACTCCACAATCAATACAAATTAGTTTGTAATTTTATTTTTCTAACCTCTATTAACCTGTGTTGCTAAATATTTGCAGTAGGCAACTGGTCTAAAATAAGCAGAAATTGAGAACATTTCACTGTGTTTTTCTACTGTTTTGTTGCCGACGTGTCAATTTGATAGACCTTAATGAAAAGCATCTTTAAATTTAATGTATTGTTGCCAGCAATTAAACAGCTCTAGCTGCCTGTGAAATTAAGATATGACAACAAAACATATTTTTAGAATATCCCACTTGTAAAAAAAATAAAAATTAAACAAAGCAACATGTTCATTTATATCTTACACACTCCAAATTTGTGCTAGCAATACATGCAGCCCCTCATTTGATGCGCCAAGGGGTGTACTTTCCAAAACTGTGTACCTTGTATACTGTATCATAAATTCCCAGGTGGCTACAGCTTTTAAACTGCAGACATGACTACATTAAAACACTTTAAACGTTTAGGGGTTATATATGCAATTAAAAAGTTTTATCTACCTCATTAATTGACTAACCTAATTCTAAATGATTTTATTTTATATTTAAAAATATAGCACTCTTTTGCACTACCCACACAAGCATTACAGGTACTCACACTGGTTGAATTAGCACATGGATACCCATGTGAGCAGTAACGCCATGACAAGGCTTCAACCCTTGCTACTGACCATTCACACACCTTTCATGTCTGATTCACTCACAGAAGCACCCACCCCTACATACATCAAGACTTTCATCCCTACTACTGACCATACACAAACCTTTTGTATCTTTATTCACTCACAGAAACACAACCCCTACCACTGGCCAGTCACACACCTTTCTATCTCCCTTCATACGTACCTTTTGCTAGGGGCAACTCAAACACTGGGCTAGTCAGGCGTAAGCCTCAACCAGGGCACTGTGCTGGTCAGGCATAAGCCTCAACCAGGGCACTGTGCTGGTTAGGTGTAAGCCTTTTGCTAGGGGCAACTCAAACACTGGGCTAGTCAGGCGTAAGCCGAAAACCAGGGCACTGTGCTGGTCAGGTGTAAGCCTTTTGCTAGGGGCAACTCAAACACTGGGCTAGTCAGGCGTAAGCCTCAACCAGGGCACTGTGCTGGTCAGGCATAAGCCTCAACCAGGGCACTGTGCTGGTCAGGTGTAAGCCTCAACCTGGGTACTGGGCTGGTCAGGCGTAATCCTCAACCAGGGCACTGGGCTGGTCAGGCTTAAGCCTCAACCAGGGACATGTATCTGCATTTCAGAGCCTCCTGGGGTTGTGAGGGTATGCAGCTAGTATGTTCCCATAGTATGATAAATACGGAAGCATTCTGGCATGCATAGTCCTGGTTTAGAGGGGCAGTCTGGACAGCAGTAGCTTTAAGATGTCCATGCTGACTGCATACTCTACACCTTCTACTAGGGAAAGTTATTTTTCTCAGTAGCTGGTACATACTCAGCAAAGTGACGGCCATGCAACCTTGCATTCTTCTCACTTGGCCCAGTTACTGGAATATCCCCTGAGGAGAGAAGACTTTTAATAATAGATTCCTGAAATTTCAAGAAACGTAGCCCTCTTCCTTGGGTGGCCTGATACAGGAAAAATGATTAAGCATTGACAGTTGTATCAAGTGGACTGCCAGTTTCTTGTACCATGTATATGCTTTACAAGAAGCAGAGTATGGTTCAAGCATCTGGTCAGTCTTATCTACCCCTCCCATATGCTGATTGTAATCCAGGACACATATGGGTTTCATAGTTGGAGTGCTCTGCCCCCTGACATAAACAGGTGATGTGCTCTCATCATGTATAGTTGTGAGAAGATGCACATCCTTCTTGTCTGTGAATTTTACCGCTTTCAGCTCATCAGAGCACAAAGCTGAGGTCTCTCCTCTCTTTTGCTTTCTGAACAAGTGAGTCGGAAAGCCTTTGCGATTGGCACGGATTGTGCCGCATGCAACAGTGCCCTTGCTATATAGAAACTTAAATAATGGCACACCAGTGTAAAAGTTATCCACATATACATGGTAACCTTTATTAAATATAGGGTGAAGTCCCACATTATTTTTTCACTTGCAGCAAGGGAGGAGGGACAGCCAGGGGTTGCTAGAACAGAATCCTTGCCAGTGTATACCCTAAAACGATAGGTGTATCCACTAGAGCTCTCGCACAGCTTATACAGCTTGATCCCATAGCGAGCTCTCTTAGAAGGAATGTATTGTTTAAAAACAATATGTCCCTTATATAAGATCAAGGATTCATCGACCGATATGTTCTGGCCTGGAGTATAGCACTCTTGAAATCTTGCCAATAAATGGTCAAGAACAGAGCTTATTTTAAACAATCGGTCATGTTCTGGGTTGTCCCGTGGCAGAGCATTTGCATTATTATTATAATGCAAAAACTTGAGCAGTTACATATATCTGTCCCTGCTCATTGTAGCAGGGAAGATAGGGGTCATCTGAGTAGACTGCGTTGACCAATATGAGGCTATGCTTGGCTTTTGCACAATACCCATTAGCAGAGTGAGGCCCCAGAATTTGTTCTTCTCTTGCAAATTGGTCGCAGTCCATCGATGTGCTTTGGCATGGCGGCCCATTTCTGCACCAGTATTTTGAAAAAATTGATCAGCATACAGATTTGTCTGCTGAACAATAAATTCTAAGAACTCATCATCCACAACCAACTGAAAGTAGTTGATGGGTTCAAAATTTGCAGTGCCCACCAAGAGGCCAGAATTGCCAGTAAATAGAGGCAACACTGGCTGAACCATATTAGGGGAGGTCCAGTTGTAGCTTGGAACAGGCCTGCCCATGACTTCCACAGTATGCTGTGCGGACAGTGCGGATGTTGTTGCAACATCCCCCATGCCCCTGAGTCCCACAGTATGCTGTGGGGCCACTGCAGATGTTGTTGCCATCTCTTTGCCACGGGAACTGACAGCTCTGAACTGTCTGCAGCCACACTGTGGCTCAGTTGGTTCATCTGTCTTACTTGAACTGTCACTATATGATGACAGCCCAGGGAAAAAGTCGCTGTCAGAATTTCCTGCAGCAGATGTGTCATTAGAGAAGAAATCAGAGTCTAAGTTCATAAGAATTTCAGCTGCTTCCTCAGCACTCATCAGACGCTTAGCCATAATTCTCTTAACAAAAATAAAGATATTTTCAAAGAAATGATGCTGCTAGAAATAAAAGATATAATTTTTACTGCAAAAAATAAGCTTTTTGCAGTAAAAATGAAAGGATTTTAGACTATGGGGAGAGCTGAGCAAAGAGGATGCTTACTCACCTAACACACAGGCCAAAAGACTGATAATAAAAATATTATTAATTTTTCATAAAAAGCATCCCTCTACCATTGGTAATTTGTAACCACATGATCTAGGTGATCATGGGATTACAAATATAATATCAGGAGCCATATTGGAAAAGGGAATGTGACATTTTATAGCTAAGTGATCACTGCATTTACACTGATTACTACAGTGATCATTTAGTTAGAATATATAAACCAATAAAAACATTTTAAAGATATATTAGTTAATTTATTGAAAATATATTTTGGGGGTCTCTAGGCAGTTTTGATTTTTATTTATAAGCCCCTAAATACCCCCACATCTTTTTTTTTTAAATTTTTACAATATTTAGTTTATTAACTTTTTATTTGTTCTTGCAGATGCTACATGCTATATACTGTTGGAAAGGTTAGGCGATTACCTTTCCAACTGTGGGGGTCTGTAGCTGCTTAGATGCTTGAGATACAGGCTTCTAAGCAGCATGACCCCATCTCCCTATAACTGACAATTGTCTATTGTCAATAAAGTTGCACGGTGACGTCATCACGTCATTACTCGTGACGTCACCACACGAAAAGTGAAGCCCCGGCAATGCCTGTCACTATGGAGGCCAGATCACTGGGGTAGAAGCCAGTGGGAGCCCCCAGATCTCCCTCAAAGTGGGAGAGTGCTAGCGACGGCTCTGAGCCGTTGTTAGCACCTGACTGAGACAATTTGCGACGCTTAGAGCCGTCGTTAGCACTCAAGGGGTTAAACATGCAAAAAGCTAAAACACTGTCAGAAACTGTTGATAAAGTCTCAAGCATTATGGCATACTGAACTAGGTGTAAAGAGGACAAATAAGCTTTTTGAGGCCTAGTTCCCATTTAGATATTAAAGTTTACAAACAATTATAAATGTATTGTTACATGTAATATTTAGTGCTGGACTAGGTATAGGACAAGTTGGAGTTATGTTCCTATTTAAATATCAATGTATTTACATTTAAAAATATAATCAAGCACATATCTCCAAAATTCCAACTAGGCCTATGCCTAGGGCAGCATTAAACATTACATATATCGGGGGGCGGAGCCGAGCCAGGTACCAGCATGGCCGCAAATATATGAAGCTCCGTGCAGTATTCTCCCAAAGGGCTTAAATGCAGGGAAATCCAGACTCAGACACAGCCTGCAAACTGCCCATGTACACAACAACATCCGGAGGACATAATTATGCCTAATTCAGAAGACAAGCACCCCGGACAGAGGACCTGCAGCTGCCTGTTGATAGATGAGGCAGTACAGTGAAGCGCCATCTTAGATCAACGGACACGCACCGCAACAGCGGTAAAACTGGTGAGAACTAAAGGGCAGACACTGATACAGAGACTGCCACAGAAAGTGCCGCAAAGCACTTACAACTAGACAACAGCCCTGAGCAGTCATGCCGACGAACGCCCACGCTACCTACGCATCAAGATAGCCTAGCCAGCTCCGAAGGTAAGGAGCTCAGAGAAATTAATAAGGGTGACGACTTCACAGATTAGAGGGATAAGGTCTCTATCCTCCCTTAGACAATAACGCTTGCACACAGAAGTAGCAGAGCTGCAAGTTGGATTCCTAAGAGCGCAAGTGAATGTAAATAGAAACGCTGGGGCCTTAACACACACACAGCCCTCCTTATGTAGCATTACTTAGGCGGCCTAGCAATAATATATTTCTTCACAGTCCTCAGGCAAACTTTGAGACAACTGCACTATTAACCACCTCATATACAAACAGCCTGCCATAAACAAAAACTCAGACTACCTAGCAGATACCATAATGGCGTCCAAGCGCCCTCCTAAAGGGGACAAGACAAGCAAAGCAGCTGCGATAACATCTACAAAACTAAATACATATTTCAAGACTGTGGACACAAGCACCACCATACCACCTAACTCCCCTTGCTCAAACGACAGCACACAAGAGGAAGATGCATACACTATGCACTCGGACCCTCACATCCCTATAACTAAAGCTGACCTGCAATCCCTGCCAACAAAAGAGGACTTTGCATCCTTTATGAGCCAAGTTAGCCAACTCATTAAGGAGGGCCTTGCAGATGTCAAAAAAGACATTACGGATTTGGGAAACAGAGAGTTTCATCTAGAAGAACACGCAGAAGAAATATCCGAAGCAATAAATTTACAAACCATGGAGCTACAACATCAAGCCGAGGAAATGAGACAAATGCAGATGCAAATAGAGGACCTGGATAACCGCGGCAGACGCCAGAACCTAAGAATCAGAGGAATATCCGAAAACATCCTAGTTGCCGCTCTTCCACAATATCTGCAAGGCCTGTTTAATTTTCTCTTAGACAACGAAGAAACAGCCAACATCTCCTTGGACAGAGTACATAGGGCTCTAAAACCTAAGCCCTCGCCCAAAGCACCACCGAGAGATATCATACTTCGCTGCCACAACTATAAAGATAAAGAAAAATTACTAACGGCTGCCAGAAAGAAAGCACCAATTCACAAAGATGGCGACACAATACAAATCTTTGCAGATCTTAGTCCACTCGCCCTCACTAGACGAAGGAATGTCAAATTTCTCACTACACATCTGCAAGAACACAACATTCCCTGCCGCTGGGGATTCCCCTTCGCAATTAGAGTGGTTAAAGATAATAAAGAATTCCCATATAAAGACCTAGAAGACTTAAACCCTTTTTGCTCACAACTTCACATCCCTCTACCGAAACAAATACCTCAACTGATGGAGCAAGAAGGCAATGACTCAACTACAGATCTCCCACTCTCAAAACCGCAGAGACAAAAGTGGACCACAGTGATAAGGAAACGCAAAATGGCCCATGCTTCATCCCACAGATCACCGGCCCTTACTACGGACCCACCCTGACAACTTGCCTTAATTCGCCAGTGCTCAAGATTACCTGTTTGAGACAGGCCTGCAGCAAGATTTTGCTGCTTTGAAATGGACTTTTATAAAGACTCCTATAAATAAGCTGGAACTCCCTTTCTATAAGAATATTACTGAAGCCCTAAGAGGGGAATAGGGGTAGTTTTATAGTGTAACTGCTCTTCCCCGATTGTTTACTATCAGGAAACGGAATTACTCTCCTAATCCTGAGTATAGTTTATGTTACTGTTATTTGATTTTGTTCATGAAATGTTTTGTCATGTATCTCAATGTTTTTTATTTTGTTATAGTATCTCTGCAAGGTATGGAATAGTTCACCAGTGTACATCTCCTACAGGCAACATCGCTAGCATGCTCAAATGTCATCTACGATTTCCCATCACACATAACACCATCAAACTTTGCTACCAGCATAAGGCATCTATCCACGGTAAGGCATTCTTATCTAACACCCTAGCTAACTCCACCGCACAATATAGGCATGACCTCTAGACCATTAACAATAATTACGCAAAACACCAAAGGTTTAAACTTGCCCACCAAAAGATCAGTGGCCCTGCACTGGTTTGCTAAGCAAAAGTGCTCTATTGTTTTTGTTCAGGAAATGCACTTTCCTCGAGCAGAGGAACCTAAGTTTTCTAATAAACACTTTCCACTGGGTTTCTTTAATTCCCACGGAAAAAAAAGAACGGAGTGGGTATCCTCCTACATAGCTCCCTGCCCTTTAAATTGCTCTGTACTATATCAGATAAGGAAGGTAGAGTGCTAATACTAGTAGGCCTTATCTACAATAGGTCAATTACTTTAATCAACGTGTACACCCCAAATTCAAATAAGAGCAGATTTTATAATAAACTTAAATCAATGATAAGGGACTCCAGAAAAGGCACGGTGATAATGGAAGGGGATCTAAATGTCACTATGGACCCCACAATAGACACCACATCCTCCAACACAAATAAATCACCACGTCCCCCTAACTTAATATACAATTGCATCAAACAATCGGGACTGATAGATACATGGAGAGCGCAACACCCCACACAACGTGGTTACTCCTTCTATTCTCACCCTTGGTCCATATATTCTAGGATTGATTATCTATACCTTGACCAATCCAGCCTCTCCTTACTGGTAGACATCGAGATTGCACCAACAGCATGGTCAGACCACTCAATGATCTCCATGACAATGAACTGGCCCGACTCCCCAATACACCCTTTCTTGTGGAGGTTAGACACTTACCTGATACACCATCCTCCAATAGCGCAAAAGCTTACATCCACTCTAACCGAGTACTTTAGCCTTAACGCAGTCCCTGAGACACAGCCACGCTATGTTTGGGAAGCCCACAAAGCAGTGCTCCACGGTGAGTGTATCAAACATAAAGCATATATTAAAAAACAGCACGATACCCTACTCAATACTCTGACTAGCAAACTACATACCCTAGAGACGCAACATAAACACTCTCCCTCAGATCGACCTACATAGTAGCCACTAAGCCACATATCTCCACTAATAGGTCCCCCTTATTCCCAATAGTGATGAAAGTAGAGATGGTGGGTGGACTAGACAAAGGATTCCAAAGGCTTACAGAATGGGATTACACTATCCCACTATTTAACTTTACTGAAGCAGGCAAACTTCTAGAAAGGGATAAACTGACTGATTTAGCGGACGGCAGATTCACGAACTGGCTAAAATACACGCGGTTACACCACTTTATACATACATCTCCATTCAAAACAGATCTTTTTAAGAAAACTCACCACATTTGAACTAATGTGCCATGGAGGCCTTATACCGAGAGGTACACTGTCCATATCCCGTAAACTCCTCATTAAGAACCATAATGACTCCCTGCCACCATATACCACTAAATGGAATTTAGATCTAGCAACTCGCATAGAACAAGATAGTTGGGCTAATATTTTTAGATCAATCAAGAAATCCTTGACATCAGCTGTGATATTTGAACTTAATTCTAAAATTCTCCTTCGTTGGTACTTAACTCCATCAAGGCTAAATAGCATTTACCCAAATACATCAGATAGATGCTGGCGAGGTTGTGGTGGACATGGTAGTTTAATACATATGTGGTGGCAGTGCCCTAGAATTTGCCCACTCTGGAACACAGTGGAACTGCATTTCAAGCAGAGCATCTCTTCTGAACTCACACTAAGCCCAAATATAGCCCTATTAAATGACCTACCCAAATTGACTTGCCGCCTAAAATTATTAGTGCTACAGATAGGCCTCAACAGTGCGAGGAAATTAATAGCCCGCCATTGGAAAAAAACCTATGACTCTCTCTAAACCAATGTAGTTAGATGAGGTAGAAGAACAGCTATCTTTAGAACAAAACGGCTACCTCTGCCACAATAAAATGGACACTTTCTTAAATGCTAAGTTCATCTGGCAGGAGTCACTCCACAACACAGCTGCCCCATAGGCCACAGTAGCCCCTCAGATACCTTCTGCTTTAGAGACAGAGAGCCACAAGCATGTTGACACCACCGGAAGTAATCAGTAGATCAAAGAGTTGATACCATATATACACTCTATTCATGCAATGAGATGCACTGAATAGTTGCCTACCTTGTAGATGGTAGATTGCACAGTGTCAATGTGAACTTAAGTATTAGGACTTAAATTTGAAAATGAAGATATTTTGCAGAGTTAAATCTTAAATCTTAATCTTCCAGTTTGTTTGTTATATTGTTATACCCCCCTTGGTTATCTTCCATTAAATGGGACTGTGACTGGCTCATGTTCCACTAGAGCTAGCGATCACCCTGCCTATTCAGCCTGCAATAAAGGATCATGGGAAGAACCTGGACATAGGATGATGACCTAGCTTTTCACTTGATGAAAGCCAGTACCATGGACACCAACCCAAAATTGTTGTATTGCACTTTTATGCTTTACTGTTATGATATGTTGATGACCAGAAAAGATTGTTTGTTATTATCAACATTGTCAATAAAAATAATAAATAAAAAAAAAAACATTACATATATCAATAAATTAAAAAATGTAATAAAAACAAAGAATATTTTTTTTTTCATAAATTCAATGTATCTTTGTTTTGTGCCCTACATATCTCACATGTCTTCTCTCTAGAGGTGAACACAGGTAACGAGTGAAGGCGTTTAATGTAATTTTTATAGTGGAAGGTTACCATAGCAACAATCTCTGGAGTTGGATGGAAGCATTAACACAACGTTAACTTACACATACAGGAAAAGACCGACTGCACGCACTGCGCAAAGTATTTAAATGGAAACCTGGTACTAAAAATGGAGCTGTAAACTACTTTTAGCTGTCAGCAACTTTGGTAGCTCAAAGGAAACAAACCCTTAGTCAGCACCAGAGCTGCATTGCACTGCTAGCTAAACTCATAACCTGGAGATAAGAGGCATATGTGTGTAGGCACCGGTCACAAACTAGCTCCCACTAATGCATTCCTGCTCCTACCTAGGTACGCTTTTCAACAAATGATAAAAAGAAAACAAAGTGAATTTGAGAATAGAAGTAAATTAAAAATACTTAAAGGGAGGGATATGAAACCCAAAAAATGTATTTCATGATTCAGATAGAGCGTGTGATTTTAAACAATTTTCTTATTGACATATTATTAGTTATTCTTTGTTCTTTTTGTATATTTTGTTGAAAAGCAGGGATGTAAGATTAGGAGCCTGCCCACTTCTGGAACACTATATAGCAGCAGTTGTGCATTTTATCCATTTGCAAGAGCACTCGGTGTCAGAACTATATCCTGATGTGCTTCAGATGCCTACCTAGGTATTTCTTCAACAAAGAATATCATGATAATTGATAATAGAAGTCAATTGGAAACTTTTTTAAAATTGGTATGCTCTGTCTGAATTACAAAGTATTTTTTTGGGGTTCCTTATTCCTTTAATATTGCATGCTCTATCTGAATTATAATGCAGTGTTAGAATTCTATTAAAGGCTGCATAAATTAGATAGAACCACATTTCCTAACTTGGGTCATGTGGTCACAGGGCAGCTTATAGGAAAACAAATTGATAAAATTATTAATCTTTTAAAGAACCCACCGTTTTTGTTTTTTTCTAAAAAATGGCTTCTGAAAATTTTACAACATATCAGAAAAACAAAATACAAATCTTAGCCTCTACCTTCAACACAGGTGCAGTCTGAGGGATAAAATGTTAGGTAATATGGGGTTTATAGCAATTCATTAAAGGGATATAGTAACTACTCACCGTGCTATTGTTTTTCCTTCTGTACCTACAGCTGTCTTCAAAGTTATTCTTTTATTTTAACCACTTAGAAGTATTAGGGCTATTTTCCATTGAGGTGGTAAACATTGGAAACTGGTGGTAACATACAAATTCTCCATAGACTTTAATGGAGATACATGTTTTTACCACCAGTTTCCAAAATTTACCACCTCAATGGAAACTAGGCCTTAGTTAGTGAAGCTCTGCATCATCCTACTCGGTGCCGCCATCTTGGAGTTTAAATTTGTTACGTAACTTTTAAACTGTGCAAAAAAAATGCAACAAAGTAACACTTCCGCTCTCTATCGTGTGAGCTAAACTGAAGTGCAGTTGTCAAAAAGCCAGATCTGTAAATGTGCACTGCTTCTATAATCAGTTTCAACAATACGCATGCTATAAGATGGCAGGACCTAGTATAAAGTGGGTCACCTAGTGCAGCATATCACTAATATCTGTGTATCAGCTTCCAAAGTGATGGATTTATACTCACAATTCCAAATTGGAAACTTGTCACTGATGCTATTTTAGATATATATGAATATATGGTCTAGATTAATTAAACCTGCTTTCGAAACTATTATATAGTCCCTCAGAATTGGGTGGGACAGACATTTTCATAAGTACAGTATGGGCCAGATTATAAGTGGTGCGCTAAATATCACTTTCAAGAAAGTGATATTTGCGCTCCACTGTTGAATTCCAGCGCACGCTAATGTGCACTGGTATTACAAGTTAACAGCTCATAAGAGTGAGCTTCCATAGGCTCCAATGGGAGCCTTGTTCTGATGCCGTCAGTCCTATATGTTTTGATTGACATTTACATGATATTTTGTACAGCTAACGAGATCTGCTGGAAACGTGAGAAAACTAAATCACGGCCACAACATTTAGAAAGGGCATTTTGTCTTTGTATCTTAAAATGTTTGTTTTTATTTCAAACTTTCATTTTCGTGATTGTAAGCTAGAGTAATTTCATCTTCTTAAAGAAGATTTCTATCAGCAATAGTGTATTTGGGTTTTTGGAATTTAGGAGTTTACTGTTCTTTTTTAATTAGCAACCAAGATAATTTGCATTGGTTTTTACAGGAAACAGAAGCTCTAAAAAAATCATTTTTTGAAAAACAGAGATTTACATTATCTAGAACTTGGTGTCAACATCTTTTGATGAAATAAATATTCAGCAAAGACAAACCTTGTTAAGTGCAGTGCTGATATTTTAAACCTTGTCACTTAGTGATTGTATAATTAAAAGTATGAGAACTGTTAAAATCTTTTTATAGAAGAAAAAATTGTGTCCACTTTCTTTTTATGGAAATTAAAGGGACAGTATACAACATTTTTCATATAACTGCTTGTAATAGACAATACTATAAAGACGAATATGCACAGATACTGATCTAAAAATCCAGTTTAAAACCTTTTAAAAATTTACTTAGAGACTCTCAGTTTAGCACTGATGATGATGTTAGGCTGAGTGAGAAACCCATTGAAACAGGCTGAGAAAGAAGGACAAGCCTTCCCTGCCCCTCTCCTGCATATGAAAGACCCATTACACATTAGGAGCAAGCAAAAATCTATAGAGTCTACATCTGATACTTTGAGGTTTGTTTAGGAGTCTGAAAAACTATATATTGTTACAAAAACACTCCCAGATGGGCTATATAAATGGATCATCTACAAAACATTTATGCAAAGAAAAATCTATTGTAGAATGTTCCTCAGTATTCTTTTTGATTTTAGGTAAAAATCTTGCCAAACAGGGAACTGGCAACTTGCTTAACACTTATCAGAAACACCAGCTTGAATATAAAACAACTTAAAGTGAAGGTAAACTTTGGTGAATGAAAGCCCATTTTTTAAAAAATACTATTAAAAACAGGGGCACTTTCATTCATCAAAGTTTACAAAGCAGCCGTTTTGTTAAAAAAATTACCTTTTTTTCCTTTCGCAGCTAGAGTAGCTTCCCCCACCTAGAGATCCTCTATTCACACGTCATCAATGACTAATCCTGCTTCCTCCAATCACAGCACGGCCTCAGGCAATGACTACCCTGGGGGGAAAGCTGTGATTGGAGGAAGCAGGATTAGTCATTGCTGGCGTGTGAATAGAGGATCTCTAAACAAAACAGCTGCTTTGTAAACTTTGATGAATGAAAGTGCCCCTGTTTTTAATAGTATTTTTTAAAAACGGGCTTTCATTCACTAAAGTTTACCTTCACTTTAAAGGACACAATCTGAAGTGTACAATAATATAATATGCAAAACACAAAGTGTAAATGCAACAGAACTATCGTGCAGTGCTATATTGTACTCGGCTTGTCTCTCCTTCACATACAGAAATGTAGGGAATGCCCCTTAGAGAAGTGTAGCTAAATCTGTCTTTTCAGAATCTAGTGAGGGATCTAGTAGTGTTGGATGATCATGATCATTTTAAGAGCTTTAGATGATCAGATTCTCAGTATCCATATGAATGTGATACGTATCTTGGCATGATAGACATACTTCTATAGTCACTTCAGTAAAACAACATCTACAAGTAGCACGTTTTTATTTTTCATTTTTCATCTTTGATTGTAAGTCACTTTCACAAGTATTGTTTTAAACAATATTTATTTCTATTGTTTTTAAAGGGACAGTAAACACCTTGTAATTACAAAACATTTATGTTGTGTTGCTAAAGAATAAAACATCAGCCAAGTTTTGAAGTTTTTAAAACAAATTAAAACCCTTTATATTGCAATTATTTTTCAATAGCCAAACTCCACCCACCATTTGCCTTATTCGGAGGAGCCAATCAGGGCTTTATTCTACAAACAATAGGCTATTATTACTGTTATAAAGTTAATGTGAAGTAAATTGTTTTGCAATTAGGGATATACATGTAGCAGAGTTAGCCTTGTGAAGTCATCAAGGTGCATTTCAAGTTCTGAGAATTTTCAAAGCTAAATTACATGACAAGGGGACAAATAAATCATGAAAATATTTTGCAAATCTGTTTTATTATGCATAAATAAAAATTTTATATAAAAATGCAAGGTACTCTCCATTTTGGCATGAACTAAGGACAAAATGGTGACTAAAAGCTTCTTTGCAAAACCCTTATAATATCTTCATTTTCTTTAAAGGGACACTCAAAATCAAACCTGATTCAGAAAGAGCACGCAATTTTAGGAATCTTTCCAATTTACTTCCATTATCAAATTTAGCACACATTTTTTTATGCATACTTCATGAGTCACTAGCTCCTACTGAGCATGTGCACAAGCTCACAGGGTATACGTATACTAGTCTGTGATTGGCTGATGTCTGTCACATGATACAAGGGGCTGGTAAATGGGAGAAAAAATGAATATGTCAGAAAAAAAATCTACTGCTTTTGTGAAATTCAGAGTATATGTTATTGCATTGTCTTTTTATTATGCACTTGTTAAAAATGTAATTCTACTGTATTTAGTGGTCCTTTAAATTGTAGATTGTGAAACTGCTGCATTGCCAAGTTGTATCTTCCTAAAAGACCCTTAAAGGAGATTGTGAACAGGTTTTTATACGGGAGGCATCTACCATTTGATTTAAGGGTCCCTTAGAAAGATACAAAGTAGCAAGGTAGCAGGGCCATGATTTACAGATTAAAGAATGTTAAAATCAGTAAAAGAAGATATTACAAGTGTTTTGCATAGAAACGCGTAGTCGCCATTTTGTTTACTGTTCACACCAAAATGGAAACAGTCTTTTAACAAATATCATAAATAAATCTGGTTTAAAATCATACTTGTAAAAGTTACAAAGCAACAATATAGCGATAGAAAAATAATGCACAGTCTGCCCATCCTGAAAACCTAAAAGATGCACTTGTAATAGTTAACAATGTAAGTCTACTTTAAGACACAATTTTAATATTGCCACTACTGTTAGTGATAATCACAACAGTGCAAATGCGACTTTGAGTCAAATACTAAAAATTTTATACAAAATCACAACATTTTTAGACAGATCCCCTTAGCTGTGCAGGAAATCATGTAGTCAACACATATACATATGTATATTCCGCTATACATATGTAAATGTTTGCTGTGTTCCTTGTATAATGCCTCTCCAATAGGGATGAATGGTGCTTTAATGAATTGATACTATGGCCCCAATTTATCAAAGTATGGCGGACCTGATCCGACAGTGTGGATCAGGTCCGCCAGACCTCGCTGAATATGGCGAGCAATACACTTGCCGTATTTAGCATTACACCAGCAGCTCACAAGAGCTGCTGGTGCAACGCCGCCCCCTGCAGACTCGAGGCCAATGGGCCGCCAGCAGGGGGGTGTCAATCAACCCGATCATACACAATCAGGTTGAATTGCGGCAATGTCTGTCTGCCTGCTCTGAACAGGTGGACAGGTTATGGAGCAGCGGTCTTTGTGAACTGAAGGCTCGCCAGAAACACGGGGCATCAAGCTCCATACAAAGCTTGATAAATATGCCCCTATGTATGTTAATGATCTATAATGTCTCCTGTGGGCATTTCAGAGTGTATAATATACATGCCAGATAATAGATTGTTTGAAAATAGGTGGGAAATATTGTTAAAGTTGTCCAAAATGCCCTTTTGAGGACTTATCAATTGCCTAGAATTATTAAATTTGATAAGCCAAAAACTATCTTGAAAATGAGCCGAAAATGCTGCTTGCGATAGTTTGTGATTGAGGTCATAGTTAGAAATAGCCAGGTAATAAAAGATTAGAAACCTCAACAGTACACCCTACACCACTTAATTTTAAGGTCACCTTTTGCACCCCCAGATTTTATGATCTAGGACCATCTTTGGTAGTAATTATATAGTATTAAACAAATGAATTGCAGCATACACATAATACTAACAGATTATTTTTATTTATTGCAGGTAAAAATATTGAATATAAGTATGCATTAGAATTCCATGCAGCTGGATTCTTAACATATATAAATTGTTGGAATAAATACACTATAATCTGATTGGTCACTATTGTTGCTTCCCTTTAATCACTTTAAATTTAAAGATAATAAATGAATGATTATTTGTTTTACTATAATCACATAACCATGATGATGTTAGTTATTCCAAGAGCTTATTTATTCAAATTTTAACCATATAGGATAGATAAACGTTATCCTAGTCTGTAGTGTTTAGCACTTGCACGATGCGTATACCTAGTCTTTATACCCTTGTAGAAGTATAATTTAAGTTCCTCTTTGTGTTTTTTTTTAACAACTAGATCACATTGAAGCAAGATAAACCATGTGTACAATCTATAACACAATGTAGAAAATATTGTAGCAGCCAATACATAAAATGGAAGAAATCCCTAGATCTTATTGAAGATATAAAACACTCAACTTGGAATTCAAGCTACAATAATAACAGTACTCAAAATCTGTTTCAGAATATCCCTGCCATAAAAACACACAGTGGTAGAGAACTGGAATCCTTGGATGAACAAATTGTAATCTAGAATAGAAATAGTTTGTGATATTTCTCAGTTCGGTACTTATCTCTGTCTAGAGAAGAGATTTCTGAATGCATTGTTATAGTTTTTGTTAAAGGCTGTATAGATCAGAGGATTGAAGAAAGAATTAGAGTATCCCAACCATAAGAAAATACTTTTCCAGATAGGAGGAATGTCACAGGAACATAAAGGGTTTATAAGTTCTGTAATAAAGAAGGGTATCCAGCATAGAACAAAGACCCCAATGAGAATGCCAACCATAAGTGCGGCTTTCTTTTCCTTCTGCTCCCTCCATGTGTCCCCATCTGTTTGAAAGGTGACAGTGGCGTGTCGAACTGTGAAGACCATCTGAGGCTGGTGAGAAGCTTCTTTCACCTAGAAGCCAAACAGTAATAATCACTAAGAATAAAATAACAACAGAAATATAAAGCTATTGTAATGATATGTACAATCTATTAGTGCTTGGCAAAAAATATGTTATACACAGAAGTCCTTTAGCAGCCAGCACAGCATGAGATACCTTGATAAGAAATTTGGATTTACCATCTCTGTTCAAATAGCTGTAACTAAATATTCTATTTTATGTTTTTAATATTCGCTGCTTTTAGCTCATGAGCAAGTTCAATGTTTTTCTTCTAGTTAAAGGGACATGAAATCCAAATTCATGATTCAGATATAGAATACAATTTTAAACATCTTTCCAATTTACGTCTATGATCTAATTTTCTTCATTGTCTTGATATCCTTTGTTGAAAAGCATACTTAAATTGGCTCAGAAGCTGCTGATTTGTGACTGCACATAGATGCCTCCTGTGATTGGTTCACCCATGTGCATTGCTATTTCTTCAACAAAGGATATCTAAAGAATGAAGCAAATTAGATACTATAAGTACATTAGAGTGTTGTTTTAAATTGTATTAAATGTGGCCGATTAATCATCGGTCTGTAGGACATGATCTGCTCAGCAGATCATGTCCGACAGACATCGCTGAATGCACAAGTAGTTCTTGTTAACTGCTTGCGCAATTCCACCCCCTGAAGATTCACAGCCAATTGGCCGCTAGCAGGGGGTGTCAATCAACTCGATCGAATACGATGCTGGCTGTCTGCCGCTCAGAGCAGGCGGATCAGTTAAGGAGCAGTGGACTTAAGTTCGCTGCTTCTTAACTGCTGTTTCCGGCGAGCCTGAAGGAAACAGGGGCATCAGGAGCCGTTCGGCCCTTGATAATTCGGCCCCTCTATCTCAATCATGAAATAATTATTTTGGGTTTCATGTTCCTTTCATACATTTTTCCTTCGTAGCTGATTTTGCACATAGCCTGCAACTGCCAAAGGTTGTGCACCCAGCTTTTATGTTTGAGAGTGGCTCTCAGGTTATGGGAAATGCACTCTATGGGGCCGATTTATCAAGTTCCGTATGGATGACCACGACTTCTGAAACTAAAAAATTGTTCAAAACACATTAAAAATGTATTACAAAGTAAAGTTACACTAATAATACCATCCAATAAAAAATATATAAAATAATACTGCAGACAAAAGTTATAAGGGGTCAAAGATAGGACGCAGGCAAACGACTTTAACATTGAGATACATACATATACATGTCTAAATATGTATATCTATATAGCTGTATGTATATATATTGTCCTCAGTAGAGCGCACTCCCACTTTAGAGACAACTACAGTTCCAAAAAAGGCATGCACTCGCTGGGTTTGTGCAAAAAAGGGCTTTATTGGGCCATCAAAAATCAGTAACGTTTCGGGGATCAATCACCCCTTCATCAGACCAGATGATGAATGGGTGGTTGATCCCCAAAACGTTACTGATTTTTGATGTGCCAATAAAGCACTTTTTTGCACAAACCCAGCGAGTGCATGCCTTTTTTGGAACTGTATGTATACTGTATATGTATATATATTTATATGTATATATATATATATATATGTGTGTGTGTGTGTACATATGTGTTTATATGTGTATTTATGTATTTACAGACATATATACACATTAACACATATGTATACACATATAGACATACATATATAAGTGATTTGGAGCCCTTTGCAGGTGAATAGGTTGAAAACATTAACTAACATATTTATGCAATTTTCATATTTAATAAAGGTTTTAACTACGTATTTATGATAAATATTTCACATTCCATTGTTCTGTACATAGCAGAATATGTTCTAAGTGTTTTTAAATGGATATTCATATATATAGCTGTATATCTCTATACCTTTATATCATCTGTATATATATATATATATATATATATATATATATATATATATATATATATATATATATATATATATATATATATATATAGGCATGGGTATATATTGTACCAAAATACCATCAGATATATGTAGAGATATTTATCTTTAAATAAATAGAACATAATTCTGCTGTGCACAGAACATTGGAATGTGAAATATTCATATTTTCATATCGGTTTGTGCACATGAGAATATGCGATCGGATTTGCGCGAGAGTGCTGTGTTAGGTTTTTTTTTTTCATTTGTTTTTCTCCATTAACTTCTATAGGGGAAATGAGAACGTACATGCGATATTGTAACTGGCTTTTTGCATTTGTTGGGTTAGCACAAGCAAAAGCACTTTACTTTCAACTCATAATACGAACGCAACCCGGCGGGTGCAAAAAGCTTACTTCTAGCACAGTTAATGCTCTAGCAGGAACGTTAATTAGTGCTCCACTTGTATTGTAGCACTGAATAAGTGCTAGATAGAATGAAGAATTCAAAGGAAAGATTAGTCTGAGAATAACATGTAGATGGATTTTTAAAAGTTTAATTAGTTGTTTAAATATTGACAAAATAAGTGCAAAACTTTAATGTCTATAAAGCAGTGGGAGCTGCCATGTTGTAACTTAGGTTTTTTCTCTGCTGAGGCCATTAGAGACAGTTATAAATAAGGCACTAAAGTGTGTAGTCAATGGCTGTGTGGAATATCTATGTTCTGCACTTCCACAGGAATTGAAAAGCTCATGATTGTCTAAAGAATATATATATACATGCAATTTCAAAGTGTTTAATGTCCCTTTAAGACTCAAATACTGGAGTGTTTATGTATATTTGTAGTTAATCTTTAGTGGATTTAGTCCTTAGCCTGCACTGGGGTAGATGCTTGGATGTGAACTCAGCTTATTCTCAGAGTTGTGCCCAGGATCTAGCAAGTGTATCCAGTTTATTCAGACAGTGGTGGCTAGGATATGAGATGAACACTTAATACAGACTCTATAGGGCATATTTATTAAGCTACCACTGCTCCATAACTTGTCTACCTGTTCTGAGGCTGCGGACAGAAATCAACCCAATCGAATACGATCGGGTTGATTGACATCCCCTGTTTGATTTGCCGCAAATCTGCAGGGGGCAGCAATTGCACCAGCAGTTCACAAGAATTTATCGATGTGCAGCGATGTGCATCATATCATGTCCACTCACACATTGTTAAATATGCCCCTATATGTAGTCTATCACTATTTCTATGTTTTCACTGTGTTTTAGGTTAACCATGCTAATTGGTCATGTATACACATCACCTAATACATAGACATCCAGGTGATCTAAATATCTTTAGAAGCCCTAGCCTGCTTCTCACTTTTGGATCCTAAAACATGCGCAGTTTCTCTCATGGCCCCCATAACTAATCAGGGAGGTTGTAGCATTAAAGAGACATGAAACCCAAAATTGTTCTTTCATTATTCTGATAAAGAATATAATTTAAAAAAAGTTTCTAATTTACTTCTATTATCAAATTTGCTTCGTTCTCTTGTTATTCTTTGTTAAAGAGATACCTAGGTAGGTAGTGTGCACATACCTGAGGCACTACATGACAGGAAATAGTGCTGCCAATTAGTCCTCTTGCTAATGTATAACATTGTTGCAAAACTGCTGCCATTTAGTGCTGCAGACACGTGCACACTAATGAGACTACCTTCCGGCTTTTCAGCAAAGAATAACAAGAAAACAAAGAAAATGTGGTAGTAAAAGTAAATTGGAAAGTTGTTTAAAATGTTAGTTACTATCTAATTCATGAAAGAATTTGTTTGGGTTTTATGTCCCTTTAACAGCTTGCCACAGCCAGAAAAAAACAAAACGTGTCTTTAGAAGGTTAAAAGCTAGCAATTAGTTGATCATTTAAACTAAAACAAATGTGCAGTTTTGTTTCTTGGTCATTTGGTTACATAGGTGTTTAAACACATGTACAGTACTCTTAAACCAGAATTCTCAAAAAACTTGAAAACCAAACACCATGTAGATCTGTACTTCACTGATATTTATTTACATATGTGCATATTCGGCTCATGCACAGTGTGTGTGTGTATGTGTATTTATATATACAGTATATATATATATATATATATATATATATATATATATATATATATATATATATATATATATATATATATATATATATATATATATATATATATGTGTGTGGGTATGTGTATGTATGTATGTATATGTGTGTGTGTCTGTATTTGTGTGTGTATGTATATGTGTGTGAGTATCTGTGTGTGTGTGCGAGTGTCTGTGTGAGTGTCTTTGTGTGTGTGTGCGAGTGTCTGTGTGTTAAAGTGTCTGTGTGTGTGTATGTGTGTGAGTATCTGTGTGTGTGTGAGTGTCTGTTATCTCTGTGTGTGTGCGAGTGTCTGTGTGTGGATGTGCGAGTGTCTGTGTGTGCAAGTGCCTGTGTGTGTGTTCGAGTGTCTGTGTGTGTGTGTGTGTGTGTGTGTGTGTGTGTGTGTGTGTATATGGTGTGGTGAGAGAGATTAAAGTCACTGTGTTAGCCCAGGGAAGCAAAACAAAACAGAGACATTTTGTATGTGGTACATTTTTTATTTGACTAACATTCCATATGAAAAGTTAA